>NC_058130.1:337837250-337846594 GCF_016433145.1 Gracilinanus agilis | reverse complement strand
GAGGGAGATGGAGAGAGAGAGAGAGAGAGAGAGAGAGAGAGAGAGAGAGAGAGAGAGAGAGAGAGAGAGAGAGAGAGAGAGAGAGAGAGAGAGAGCTTCTAAGACTGTAAGTTATAGGGGGAGCTAGATGGCTCAGTGAATAGAAACCTAGTCCTGGAGAGGGGAGCTCCTGAGTTCAAATGTGGCCTCAGAAACTTCCTAGCTGTATGACCCAGGGAAAGTCACAACTTCTTTACCTAGTCCACTCAATAGTTGGTATTGATTCTAAGATGGGAGGTAAGGTTTTGTTTTTTTTTTTTTTTTTTTTTTTTAGCAGAAGACAATATGGGGCCAGTCAAAGGTATTTTGGCAAATATCTAACTGGCTGTGGGGGGTTGGGGAGAGAATGTATCCATCGCACACCTTTAAGTTTAATCTGTATTATTGCCATTTTCTCCACCACTTTCTTAAGTCTAGAAGAAAACAATCATTCGTGCCCTGCTTTGTGCTTGTAGGCTTTTAGAGATGTAAATGCTCACAGGTGAAAATTTAACCATCCTGCTTAGAGCTGGCTCCAGCACACCATGGGGGCAGGTCTTGATCAGGAGTAGGAGCAGCAGCAGCAGCAGCAGCACAAATAATACATACAGGAATGAGGATGCACAAAGCTGTCCTGCCAGAGCTTTAAAATGTTGGAGATACAAGTAAGAAAGCTGGAAAGAGCCCCCAGTAAATGTATGGTATTGGTGGTGATGAACCCTATGGAACTTCCTAGGTTGTTCTATGAAGTGATCTGCTAAGATGCATCCCTGTGTGTGCTCCCAAGGTCTTCTCCCAAGGCTGTGGCCACAACTGCTTTTGGTTCCTCTCTCCCCTTCCCTTGGGCTAAGCCAAATCTTGAGGGCATGGACTTTTCAAATCTTGATTCCACTTGTGCCTTGGAAAGCCTTTGTAAATTTCCCCATTTTCCCCTTAGCACCCTCCAGCATTACTTTCACAGTATTAGAAAATGACTTTTCTTTGTCTGGAGGGGAGGTGAAGATATTGGCTTTTATAATAGTCTTAGAGCTGGGGAGCATGAAGCATTTGTCAGAAACTGTTTGGGATCCCAGCACTGTCAAAATTTGACAGTGGTTAACTGCACTTTGGTCTTGGTTCTCCTGTTTGTGATTAAATCCCAATTCGCTTCTCACTCTTTGGGGCACAATATATTTTAATCTGCCATCTATCATTTGCAGTTTGTCCATGAAGGACTCCAGACAGTTCCTGGATCTCTGATTCAGCCGTTTTTACTTTTCTTGGACCCAGTCCTTCCTTTGTCACTCCCACAGCCACTGCCCTAATCAAGGTCCTCATCACCTCACACCTGGATTACTGCAATGGCGTCCTTACCGGCCTCCCTGCCGCCGGTCTTTCCCCACTTCCATTCATCTTACACATCGCCACCCAATTAATTTTCCTCAAATATCACTTTCACCATGACATTCCCTTTGCTCAAGAACCTACAATGGCTTCCTGTTGCCTAAAGATGAAATCCTGGCCTGAAAGACCATCATTAGTAATCTGGTCTTACCTTACCAATCCAACTTGATCTCCCACTGCTGCCAATAAGTATCTGTTGGCTCCAGTCAGTCCAGTCATGGTATTTCCCCAGCCTGGAATGTTTGCTCCCTGTTTGTCCAGATGTCTCAAACCTACCTCCCACTCACAGCATTCCCAGACTACTTCAACCCCAAATCAATTCTCCATCCTCTAAACTCCTTTGGCTTTCCTAAAGTCCTTTGAGTCTGTTTTATATAGCTCAGTTCTTTCTGACTTATACTTTTCTCTAGCTGTTTGAGTTTTGTTTTCTCTTTTAGACTATGGACTCCTTGAGGCCAGGGATGGTCTTTGTACCTCTCTTGGACCTCTCATCCCCCAAGCACAAAGCTAAATATATACTAGTCAATAGATATAATGACTTGGATAAGATGTTAGGAGTAGATTGGATACTATGATTCTATCACTCTATCCCTGATCCCAGGTACCAAAAAAAAGTGAGAATTCTAGGAGATAATGTTGGATTTTTTTTTTAATTTTTTTAAACCCTTGTACTTTGGTGTATTGTCTCATAGGTGGAAGAGTGGTAAGGGTAGGCAATGGGGGTCAAGTGACTTGCCCAGGGTCCCACAGCTGGGAAGTGTCTGAGGCTGGATTTGTACCTAGGACCTCCAGTCTCTAGGCCTGACTCTCACTCCACTGAGCTACCCAGCTGCCCCATAATGTTGGATTTTAAAGGTATTTCATAACCCAAGGATCATACATCAGACCCCGAGTAACTTGGAATAGGAACAATTTTTCAGTGCTCGTCTTTGAAAACAAAAGGGCACAATGATGGGCCCTGCAAGGAATACCAACCCCAAATAGGTGAAGAGTTGGAAAGTCATCTTGATGAGTTCAAATGAACATATCCTGCTATATTGTATCCTAGAATTCTGAAAAAAATGGCCTATGTGATGCTAACTTGCAATATCTGAAAATGGGAGAGGTGCTATAAGACTGAAAAGGGGGTAATATTCCAAAGGAAGGGAATAGAGTTTCCAAACCGTATTCTAGTAACTCGACTTCTATTCCTGTAAAAATTCTCAAAGACATTTTTAAAGGGATGGATTGTGATAACTCAGAAATAGAAGCTGTCATTTTCCACTTTTGAGAGCTGAGATTCTGGAGTTTGTAGTTTAGAAACAAGTATTCCTTCCTTCTCCTGAGAGAGGTTTTCTTTGAGCCAGATTTGAACCATACCTGGGAGTTCTGAAGAAAGGACATACAGTCTTCCAGAGGGATCACAAAGCTAACCTGCCAATTTAAAAAGTCAGAGATGGGAGGAAGAAATCTGGAAAGAGTCACCAGTAAGTGTAAGGTATTGGAGGTGATGGAACATTCCAGGTTCTTCTGTGAAGTGACATGACAAGATCCATCCCTGTAGAGAGAGAAGGAGCTGGGATTGCATGAGCTGATCTGTAGCAGCCAAGGTAGTGGTTACAGTTCTTGAGGCAAAAGAGATGAAGATCTGAAATTCAGCTCTGAAACTTAGAAGCTGTGTGACTAAGGGCCAGACATTTCTCTGAATCTTAGTCTTTTCATTTGTAAAATGGTTTTAGCAATGCTTTGCATTACCTACTTCACAGAATTGTGGGAAAGCAATTTGTAAACCTTTCAAGAGCTATATCAATGTCCTCATTGGCACTGTAACCTTTTATTACTGGTACTTTAGAATACATCATACTTTTCAAAACCATTTTCTATGCCCCCTGTCTCCTGTGTTTCTGACAACATTACAAGGCAGACAAGGTAAGCTGGACTTGTCTTAATTTGACAAATGGGAAACTAAGATTATAAAGAGAATAAGTGATTTTCATCTAATTCCCAAGTCAATATTTTATTCTTGCATTTCTCTGTGAAAGCTTTCTCTTCTCCTTTACTCCCCCAATCTCTGATTATTAAGGGTCTCTTCCTCCCTAATTTTCCTCATACTCTTCTTCATTTGGTTAGTGTTATATTGGGTCAGTAATAATCATCAGAGGTGGCATTTTAAGGTTTGGTCTTTACTTTGGTCTTCATAATAACTTTTTTTGAATTGGGGGGCTATTTTCTTTTTTTAGAGGACAGGAAATAGCTTTGGAGAGGTTTAGGTTCACACAGTTAGTGAGAGGTGGGATTTGAACTCAAGTCTTTCAAATATAAAAGTCCATCCACCATACCATACTATCTTGATTTTGTCTTTGGGCCTGGCACAACACTTAATATACTTAGTAGATAATAAATATTTATCGAATTGAATTTAATATTTTCTCTCTTGTAAACTCCTTGAGGGACCAGATGAGCCTAGTAGAACTCTTAGCTAAATATGAAACAGTCATCTGCTAGAGGTGATACAATTGTGAGGGCTTTGAGAAATCAATAACATATTTAAAGGAGGGGAAGAAGTTTTAAAAAATCATGGATTATAAAGAGAATAATAAGAGCTCAGTCAGCATCCCTCTCTTACAATCCATGCTACAGGCAGCAAGGCTACACTAAAGTGAGGGTAGAAGATCCAAAGACCTAACACATAAGGCTTTCAACAAAATCCAAACCTACTCTCTTTCTCTTTCTAGAACAGGAAGACCCTGCCTCCAGGCTATAGAAATTTGCTCAGTAACAGCTAGGGTAGGAGAAGGCTGAGACCCTTTGAGACTCAGTCCCAAAAGAAATCACTATTAAAGGGGAGACAGAAAGTGAATAATAGAAAACAAAGGGATGGAATGGGGGTGGAGGGGGACATGAAATCATCAAATATCTTGGGAAAGCGAAAACTCAAAGACCTTGAACATAAGCAGATTAATCAATAGGGAAAACATGAACAACAAAAAAGAAATATGGCTTCCAGTTCTAGTTCAGGCACATATGAATAAATATTGCAAAACAAAGGAAAACAATCCAACATTTGATCAGGCAGGGGACCCTGTGGAATGTGAGGACAACATAGAACTACAACCGTCTGTTTCCAAGGGGTCCAAGAGAGAAATGAGGAATTCATCATTTGAATAGCAAAAGTTCTGTTGTTACAGTCCTGTCTAACTCTTCATGATGCCATTTGGAGTTTCTTAGCAAAGATATTGATTGGTGTTGTTTTCCATTTCCTCCTCCAGTTCATTTTACAGATGAGGAAACTGAAGCAGAGTTAAGTGACTTTCTCAGGGTCACATAGCTAATAAGTGTCTGAGGCCAGATATGAACTCGGGTCTTTCTGACTCAAGGTCCAGTGCTCTATCCACTGCTCCACCTAGGTGTAAAAATAGCACTTGTTAATTATAGAAAAGCATTAGATTTGGAAGGTATGGATTCTTTTACAACAACTCATCTCCCATCTAGATTCAAGATAGTTCAAAATGTGTAGCTGGAATAATCCTATCTGATGCCCTCTACTAATAAGCACCAGGTGAAGCCGATGACAGATGTTTGTTTGTGTACTTGCTAGAAAGTACTTGCAACTGGGAAGGAGGACATCCAGCCCAGAGTCTTGCTTAAGGAGGAATTTCTTTTGGATGGTGAGGTCCTGCAGATTCTCCTGTTTGAGGATGACATTATGTTGATTGTTGGAAGCCACAAAACATTCCCAAGCCTCCTGTAAGAGATCTATAAGTACTCCAAGGAGTTTGGTCTATTCTTCCACATGGGAAAGATTGAATCAATAAAGAATGTCTATTATCTGTATTTCAAAGTGCATCTGAATGGACACCTTACAGAGCTTGTCTGGTAGTTATGTATATCTGTGAAGGACTATACAGATAAATGAAGAGTTGGGCCCAGATTTGAAAAGAAATGAAACAGGCTCTCTTGCTTTTAGGAAACTGCGTTGTAGGTTTATTAACCCCTCACTTTCTTTCTATAACAAAGGTCTATCTTTTTCATACAAAATCCAAGCATTTTACTGATATTGCTGGATACCAGTTTTTCCAGGAATGCTGATGCCTCTAAAGATGAGCATCATACAGGTTCATGGTGGGTATGAGCAGGCTGCAACATATAACCAATGAAAACTTATCAAGAAAAATAGGAAAAAGGCATATCATTAAAGAAATGTATGCCAGAAAGAGAGGACTGACTTGTTACATGGTGAGAGCCAGGGATGACAGGTTAAGGGTCCAAGAGCTCAAATGGTACTCCCTTGGAAAAAGAAATAAAGGGTTCCAGTATTTTGGGTGGACCCACTGGAGGAAATGGCTGATGATCACAAGATAGAAGGCAAGGATGATTATTTTTTGTGAAGGGGCCACTTAAGAATGAGATTGCTAATTCAATTGCATATCTGAGAAAATCAATCAGTCAATAAGAATTCAAGTACCTCCTATGTCCACATCAATGCCAAATCAATCTGTGCTAGGCTCTACGATACTCAGATAAAAATGGAGGCACATTTCTTCATTTGTATGGATAAACTGAATGCTCTCAAAAACAGAAGGACACATGACAGTATTCAGGTTGTATAGAAGTCAGTTTTTGAGAATGCCTCCTGTGAACTGTAGCTGTCTAAGCATCAATGCTGTAGTCAACAGAAATTTTTGAAATGACTCTTATTTCAAGCACTGGTAACACTTCTTTCCCATGCCATGCCTTTAAGCATCCAATAGACTAGAGAAATCCATTCTTCTTGAAGCCAACAACAGGAAACATTCTAGATTTTTTCAAAAAGACACATTGTTTGCTGACCACAATCTGAAATTATGTGTACATGATCCCTAGAGTGTGTCTTGAGTGCTTCCTAATAACCCTTGGGGCTGTGCTTATGAACAGAAGTAAAGGTGGAGTGTGGGAAAAGCAAATACAACCAAAAAACACCAAACCAAACAAAAAACAAATACCCAACTGCTGTCCCTGAGAAAATAGGCAGGGCTATAGGTTAAGCCAAGAAAATGAGAGTCTTTGACAAGAGCCAGTTACTGATAGTCATCTAAAGCCAACATTGTCTTTTTACTCTGGGTATGGAAGGAAAGGATAGAAGTGTTGACTCTGTCCTCTGCTTTTTGATCAACATGCTAATACCCTGCTCTCTGGCCTCTGTAACCTGCCTAAGTTAGAGGGAGGGATCCACTTCCAGCCAAGCGCTCCAGTAATTCTCCTCCTGAATGGAGAGTCACTGTCCATCCAGTCTGTTTTATTTCTAGCAGGCTTCTTTCAAATAACAAACAAACTCTGGGTTTACACTTTGTTTTTCTCCCAGTGTGTAAATTTCCATTACAATGGCTGCCCTGCTTTTACAGAACTGGTGACCATCTCATCAATCAGATGGAGCCTTTGAAAGTGCAAACCCACTGAAATAATATCCCAGTCAAAGAAATTCGTCTCTATTTTCCCCACTTTGTCCCTGTGGAGAATATACAAGTCACATCACAGAGACATATGATAGCAATTCCTAATGGCCATTCTGGACATTGGAATAATTAATTACAAAGAGATGATTGAGTAGCAATGGGACAAATTTGGACTTGGCCATGATTTGGGCAATGGACTCTTTGCTTATCTGTGAATAGGGAGGGAGTAAGGTAATGAGGTTGTGGGTAAATATGTAGTGTTTGTCATGGTAGGAGTCAGGGGAAATTGTTAAAATTGAGAAACTCACATAGGATGAAGATACTAAATCATGACACAAATTATCCCAATCTTTACTCTCATCTGTTCTAAGGAGGTAGAAATCTGGCCATCAGCAACTGTTTTCGATTTTACTATCTGGGGACTATGTGTAGATTATATAGTAAGAAACTATATGGTTACCTGACTAAGTCTCCCAACCTCCCACCTCAGTTAATATTTCCTTGCTATGTGTGAGTTAACTTCTTTTTTTAATGGACCTGGGATTTAATTATATTACTTATTTTGTTTATTATCAATATCATTAATGCAATTGATTTAATTTAAAATTAACTTAATTGCTTTAGGGAACTTACTGATAAAGAAAATTTCCTCTAGATCCAGTTGTTTTACCTGGGGGCAATGAAAGGTTAGTGCCTTGCCCAGGGTCAGAGAGAGTTAGAGGCAGAACTTGAATCCAGGTCTTCCCATCTCGAAAGTCTGTTCTCCCTCCTTCATATCATATCAAAATGTCTTTCTAGACTCATTCTTACCATCCCTTATTGCACTGATGGGCAACCTTTTGAGCTTGGTGTGTCAAAATTCACCAAAAAACCAAGCATAACTTGGGTGGTGTGTCACTTCAAGAAAAAAAACCATAATTTTGCAATATTTTTAGTTTAAATAACAAAAATGTGTAATTATAATATATAACTGTATTTAATAAACCAAAATAGGTAAATTAACATAGGTAGAATTGGCATCTGTAGTGCACAGAGTGTCTATACTACACCACAGCAAATGTTTTATCCTCAGCATGCAGCCCCATACTTTATCTGTATGTGACTGCATGTGGCCGCGTGTCATTGAAAATGGCTACGGGTGTCATAGGTTTGCCATCACCACCTTAGTGTAAGAGACCATGGTTTTCCATGTCCCTGCTAAGTCCTATTTTTTAATTTAATTTTTATTTCATTATTTTATTTATTATTTGAACCTTAAAAGATTTCAGAAGAGAGTTTTTCTTTCTTAATAGGACCTGAAACATATTTTATTGATACATTCCCGTTGGGCACCATAAACAAATAGCTGTTGATTCCAGATGCACTGCTGAGATCAGAGAAGTCATTTTAAGTCACACGTGATTTCTCATGATTTTCTAGAGTTTTTCTTAATTCTAAGCTTCTCTCCAGTTTTTCCTCTATCTATGTTGTGCATTTACAGCTGCTTTGATGTTGCCTCTTCCATTGCATTAGGAATTTCTTGAGAATAGGGGTTGTTTGTGTATTTCTTTGTCTCTCCAGCCTGGCAAATAGTAGCCTAACAACTGTTTGTTAAAATGACTTGTGTTTTTTAATTATATGCTTCATCATGGTCCAAGTGACATGTCCTGTCTGCTTTCTAAGGGTCAGCCTAGCTAAGTGCCTCAAGTCTCATCACCAGGATTGGGCTCATTGGGCTGATGAATCCCCTGTCTATGATGACCTATGAAATGATGAAAAATACAAAACCATTCCCTGTTTAGCTGCCTTTTTTTTTAACCCTTGTACTTCGGTGTATTGTCTCATAGGTGGAAGATTGGTAAGGGTGGGCAATGGGGGTCAAGTGACCTGCCCAGGGTCACACAGCTGGGAAGTGGCTGAGGCCGGGTTTGAACCTAGGACCTCCTGTCTCTAGGCCTGACTCTCACTCCACTGAGCTACCCAGCTGCCCCCATGTTTAGCTGCCTTTTCTGTTGGCCAGTGACAGTGGCAGTTTAGCAGAGAAGGGAGCAGGGGGCTCTAAGTTATTAGACCATCTTTAAACATTAACTTAACTGCTGGAACTTCACATTCAAGACTTTTATCCAGTAACTAAGTAGATATTCATTCTAGTGGATGAACTGAATTTTATCAATCCTGATATTTTTGGTACAAATGCAATTAGAAGACAAAGGGAAATTTCAGTTAAATGGGCAGATGTCTCATAGCTCTTTTTGGGGAGACAAAAGAGTTGGTGGAGTATTTTTTTTATCATGTATCCAAAGACAACAAGAAATAATCTCATGGGATATTCAGTCATCTTGTATTGCAGTGTTCATGTTGAGCATTTATAAAAACATCACTTTAAAGATACTTGAAGCTTATGAGCCAATATCTGCCACAGAGGATGAGGAAGTTAAAAAAAATACTAGAAAGTCAATGAAGCCACCACCCCCTCCTCAATTTGTACCCTTCAGTGCAAAGTTGGATATGGAGGAGGATAATATATATATATATATATATACATATATATAT
>NC_058130.1:337811846-337834676 GCF_016433145.1 Gracilinanus agilis | reverse complement strand
CTTTTATCCAGTAACTAAGTAGATATTCATTCTAGTGGATGAACTGAATTTTATCAATCCTGATATTTTTGGTACAAATGCAATTAGAAGACAAAGGGAAATTTCAGTTAAATGGGCAGATGTCTCATAGCTCTTTTTGGGGAGACAAAAGAGTTGGTGGAGTATTTTTTTTATCATGTATCCAAAGACAACAAGAAATAATCTCATGGGATATTCAGTCATCTTGTATTGCAGTGTTCATGTTGAGCATTTATAAAAACATCACTTTAAAGATACTTGAAGCTTATGAGCCAATATCTGCCACAGAGGATGAGGAAGTTAAAAAAAATACTAGAAAGTCAATGAAGCCACCACCCCCTCCTCAATTTGTACCCTTCAGTGCAAAGTTGGATATGGAGGAGGATAATATATATATATATATATATACATATATATATATGTACATACATATATATATGAAAAATGCCCTTTTGAATTTGAATTATAAAAACAATAAATTGTACATTTTAATAATTATAATAGCTCAAATAACTATTTAAGCTTTAATAGCTTAAAATTCAGCAAAGATTTTTGGGGTACTCTATTTTGTTTAAAAGGAGAGTCAGAAGGTCCTGAACTTGGCAAACACCATATACCATCAGAAAAAAATGAAATTATTCATATCATATTAGATAAGAAACAAATGATTAAGGACCATTTCTGAATTAGCATTTGTGTACAGTCAGCCCACTGATTTATTAGGACAAAGAAGAAAGTCAGAATCGATGACAAATGAGGAGAAAAAATTAAAATGAGAAGATATAATTTGCAATGAAAGGAATTCTGCTTTATTTAAATTAACTATTGATGCCAAAACATAGGAAATATAAGGTTATACACTGATCCAGACTATGACCATTTCTTGAATAGGGTTAACCAGTGTAAATTAATGAGTGCATATAGGTTATAATGTATTAACAGTGAAAAATTACAAAAAAGAAATAAAATAAATAATAAATAATATAAAAGATATGATCAGAAAAGGAGGTGCACCTATCAAGCAATACAAGTAATCATAGACAGACATTGCTATCCATGCAATGTCAAGAAATCTTGGCGAGGGGGCATCTGGGTAGTTCAATATATTGAGAGCCAGGCCTAGAGATGGGAGGTCTGGCCTCAGACATGTCCTAGTTGTGTGACCTTAGGCAAGTCACTTAATCCCCATTGTCTGACCCTTGTCACTCTTCTACTTTGGAACCAATACTTAGTATCAATTCTAAGGTGGAAGGTAAGGGTTTAAAAAAAAAAAAGAAATCTTGGCAAAAGATATTTCTACATATGTGTGGCAGATTCATTTGGAAGAAGTTATGGAAAGGAAGAGAAACGTATGGCTTCTGGAGAGCTAATTATTAAATTTTCAATATGAGTATTGAAAACTGAGAAATACAGAAATGCTACAAATTAGGAACTGATTTATTTGTTGACTTAAGAAAATGATGGAGAAAATGTTAATAATGCAGATAGAACTTAAAAGTGTGTCATGCATATATTTATTTTAATTAATTTTTTTTCATAGAGCTGGTTGGTAAACATTTTACCAGCACACTCCTGTGAGGATGAATTGAGATATGCATTACTGGAAGGAGTAAATACCCATACCAAGCGGAACATAGACCTGTGAACATATTAAAGTAACTTTTATGGAAGTGTCGTTCTCATTTTTTTAAAGATGAAAACAGTGGTTATGGTATTCAGTATTTTTAATTGAATTTTTTTTCCAATCACATGTAAAAATTTTTTAACATTCATTAAGAAAAATTTGATTTCTGAATTCTCTCCCTTTCTCCTTCTCTTCTCCTCCCCCGTCATTGAGAAGGCAAACAATTTGATATAGGTTACAAATGTGTGCAGTCATGTAAAACATATTTACATATCGGTGAAAGAAAACATATACCTCTCACTGCCAAAAAAAGACACACATGAAAAATATTAAAGGTAAAAAAGTATACTTCAATCTCCATTCAGGCTCCATCAGTTCTTTCTTTGGAGGTTGTTAGCATTTTTCATGATAAAATCAAGTCCTTTAAAATTGTCTTGGATCATTGTATTGTTGAGAATGGCTAAGTCAATCACAGTTGATCATCGTACAATATTATTGATACTGTGTGCAATATTCTCCTGGTTCTGCTCATTTCACTTTATATCAGTTCATGTAAGTCTTTTTTTTTTTTTTAAACCCTTACCTTCCGTCTTGGAGTCAATACTGTGTATTGGCTCCAAGGCAGAAGAGTGGTAAGGGCTAGGAAATGGAAGTCAAGTGACTTGCTCAGGGTCACATGGCTGGGAAGTGTCTGAGGCCAGATTTGAACCTAGGACTTCCCATCTCTAGGCCTGATTCTCAATCCACTGAGCTACCCAGCTGCCCCCTCATGTAAGTCTTTTATGGTACTTTGTGTTAAATCTATCCTTAGTGGATGATTGGAAGAAAGGAGTTGGGTAGAATTGAACTTCAAGACAAATGCTTAAAAAGTGAAAGGATTTTTTCCCCTTACCCCTTTCTCCTTTTGTTTTCCTAACTCTTTGGTTCATCAGTCTCAAAAATACCAAGTGATTTATTCAAATGCACCCATACTCACTCAGATCCATCTACTCACTCCCCCTAATTTTCTCTAGTCCCATAGGAGACTTTCTTTTGAGAACATCTTCATTCCTCAGCTTCTGAATTTTCACAATTATCTATGAACTGAGATGGACATAGGAACCCAGGATTTTTACTGATTTTTGTCAGTTCTACAAGGGTAAGAATGAAGAGGAGGACAGAGATAGAAGAGGTCAGATCTCTGCAGAAGTTTAAATATGTGATTACCAAAATAGATAATTGGAATTGAAAATCATTGTTCAGCAGACTCAATGATTGCCTTGGAAATAGATAATCTCATGTTAAAAGATCTAAAATTTTGAAAGATTCATACGTTGTATACAACTTTGTGCCTTTAATGCCAAGGAAATTTGGAAAATTACGAGGTAGAATTAGAACTCAGAATTTAGCTTAAAATTATATTTATCAGAAGAGAATGCATAGTTATTCATTATCAGTGATTCCCAAAGTGGGCGCCACTGCCCCCTGGTGGGTGCTGCAGCGATCCAGGAAAGCGGTGATGGCCACAGGTGCATTTGGGGGTGGTGAATAACTGTCAGGGGCCAGTGATAGTATGTGACAGGGGGTGCTAAGTAATATTTTTTCTGGAAAGGGGGTGGTAGGACAAAAAAGTTTGGGAACCACTGCATTAGGTTGTAAGTTTCTTGTGAACAGGGACTATCTTTTGCCTCTTTTTGTATCCCAACTGCTTAGCACAGTGACATAAACACATGCTTAATAAATGCTTATTGATTGATATGCTATCATATTTCTCACAGCAATAGCTAAAAAGAAACCCCTTCTCTTTTATCATTTTCAGTTTCATGACCATGCCTGTCTTTCAATCAGCAGATGACCTCATGTCTAATAGAGAATACTGGGCTTGGATTCAGGAAGACCTGGGATCCAAACCCAGTCCTATTAGACTGAAAAACTACTTTGGAAAAGCAAGAATTTTGAGATACTGATATTTTTATTTTGTGAAAGCAGTGATCTGATATGTGCTTCTGCTGATTCTAGGCTAACTCAGAATGTCTGACTTTGACCCTCTCTCCTTCACCTATATATAGTAAATTCTCTGTCAGTCAAATGATGGCTTTTATGTCATGGATTTCATAGCTTTTTGGGTGCATTTTTAATTCTGTGAGCTTTCAAATAAAGTTGTAATTTTTTCCCCAGATTACATGTTATTACAATTTTCAATAATTGTTTTCTGACATTTTGTGATCCTTACTCTTTCACTCTCTCTCATCTCTCCCCCTTCCCTAAGATAACAGGTAATATGATATGAGTTGTACATTCAATATTACACAATATATATTTCCATATTCATCATGTTGTAAAAAAAGACATTACTTACATTACAGAAAAATTCATGGAGAAAATAGAATGAAGTATGGCATGCTTCAGTCTGAATTCACACTTTTCAGTTCCTTCTATAGCATTAGAGGTTTTTTTCCACCATGAGTACCTTGAGTTTTCCTCATTGCATTTCTAATAGAATTAGGTCATTCACAGTTGATCATCGTACTTTATTGCTATTACTGTGTAAAACATTCTCCTGATCCTGCTCATTTCATTTTGCATCATTTCATATAAGTCTTTCCAGGTTTTATTGGTGATCATCCTGCTCATCATTTCTTATGGCACAATGATATTCCATTACAAATAGATACCACAACTTGTTCCAACCATTCCTCAATTGATGGACAACCCCTTAGTTTCCAATTCTTTGCCATTACAAAAGAGCTGCTATAAATATTTTTGTACAGGTAGATCCTTTCCCTCCCATCTTTGTTCTGTTTGGGATACAGACCCAGTTGTTAATCTGTGGTTTTTAAAGAATGAATTTTACTCCAAAGAAATATATGAAAGTTGAAGTTATTAAAGAGCACCCTTCAAGGCTATTTCAGTGACTATAAAAGGTATGGCAACAAATGTTTATATGAGAAGTCAAATGTTTCAAGGCTCATTCAAACCCACAATGAAACAGGATCAGTCTCACCAAGGCACAAAGGAAAATGGGGTTAAAATGCAAAGCAAAACCAAGAACTGAAAAATTCTTATTAAATAGCCTATTTAATCTACAGAAAATAAACCAAGGCCTTCTGAGGGACCTGACAACTGGAGGGCTTTTTATCAGTTCCTCTGGAGTGTGACATGTCAAAAGACTAGTTAGAAAAAAAAGTGGTAACTATGGCTATGAAGGGAAAAAAAAGATTATTACAGGTAATGCAAAAATAAAGTACTAAATAAGTACCAAATTCTTAAAAAAAGGTCATTTTTACTTATGAAACTCACTTTTTTAACTCAAGGCTATCCCCAAATTGCTGTGAAAAACCTTAGTGAGTCTTAAGGGCCGGGCATTTTCTTCAGCCTATAAATGTTTGAGGGATTTTATTTTATTTCCAAAGCCAGATGGGAATTGAGGGAATGATGAACTCTGATAATATATCGATATGCTGAGAAGCTGAATTTCCCTAAAATTACAGAAATTCCTAGATACAGATGTAATATGGCAATGTAACCTTGCACCATGTGTTATGCGAAGCTAAGAAATTCATCTAAGATATGAGGATAAATACACTTCAATAGCCTGGAAACTCATCTGAAATATCTAGAGGCTATAATCAAAACTAGGCTTAGGAAATGGACTGTTTTTTTCAAAAGCACTTTTAATATATAGTGTGTAAAAAGTGTGGTTCCATGATGGAGAATTAAATGATATATGTCATAATGTTATTAATTCAATGCTAAATTATGTATAAAATGTGTCTGGAGCAAAAAGATTCAGTACATACAAAAAGGTTTTTTTAGGTGTAAAAGGTTGCAAGGTTATTGTAGAATAAATTTAATTATTTTGTTTTGACCTAGTTAATTTGCATAATACCATACATTCTAGCTGTGTGGTCATGACTTCTCTGATTCTATTTTCTCACCAATAAAGTAGGGATAACAACACTTGTAGTTCTTACCTCTTAAAGTTGTGGTAAAACCAAAAAAAAGGCAATGAATATAAAGCACTTTGTAAATTTCAAAGTGCTATAGGCATGCTAGTTATTATTATTATGTATTATAATAGTACAATATAGTATTATCTTTTTAGAATAAGACTACCTATCTCTTTTCCTTTACACTTCAAAGCATTTCAATATTTTCCCATCTAATTCTCTTTCTAGTCTGAAATGGTTAAGTTGTTCTCTCTTTCTTCACCAATATCAATTCCTTTACCTATGCCATTAATTCCATATTTTATTAATTTTGACATCTTGTTCTGTAAATTCTTTTTACCTTCCCCTTCTCTTTCTTTCCCTTCTCTTCCTTTTCCTCTTCATGACTCTTCTTGTTTCCTCTCTACATCTCCCTTTCCCTCCACCTCCCTTCCTTCCCTTCTGATTCTTCTTCTGCCTGTAAACAGGCACAATGTCATATCTATACTAAACATAAACTCTTAACCACTTCCTCAAGCTATTTTCTATTTCTTTAGAAACAGTAAGTTATACTTGTGGCTTCCACTTTACCATTGGTTTCCATCAACATCTCTCTACTGAAACTACAACAATGACTCACTAAATGCAAAATCTAAAAATCTGTCTCAACAATTAAGAATAATTAAGTACCTACTATTTAGTCTTTATGTGCCTAGTAATGCCTAGTCAACTATGATTCTTATTTTGCTACCAAACTCTTGGGCTCATAACCACTTTCTCATCATATGACAGCTATCTTGTATTTTTTGGTAGTCCTGCATTAACTCTCCTTTCTCCCTTTTCAGAATTAAAAGCTATTTCTTTTTTCTCCAGCACTTCCAATGTGATAAGAGTAATTTTCCCAAGTAAAAGGTAGCATTATTTATTCTCTTTCCCTCGTTGCCTTGCAGTATCCAAATCTTTTGCTATCTCCACTATTTGTTATCATTGTCTCATCCATCTACTCTGTATATAGCTTTTATGTATCAATTTACTGCTTTTAGGAGAGAGACAGAGACAGAGAGAGAAAAAGATATCAATATATGTTTATTTGAAGTATCTCATACTATTCTATCCTGTCCCCATTATTGTTTGCTTCTGGGACTCATCAAATGTTTTTTCCTTCTGGCCTGGCCATCTGTAGTCTAATTCCCACTTTTTTATAGCGTCTGTTGCTTCCTCCACTGAAATACTACAAAATATCCTCCACCATACTTTCCCACTTTGGTTCCTAAATTCCTTTATATACAGTTATTTCTTCTTGATATACAAAGTTATTTCCTACCATTTTTATTCAAACTACTCTTTTACAATCAGTTGTACCCTTTAATTGCCATATTCTAATCATGAGTCACTTTCCACCAAGTCTTCATTCTGCCTAAAGGTTAAATTTAAGTCCTTGTATGAAGACCCCGTAGTTCATTTTATAAATCTATATTGTATTCATTTCATACAGACTTTTGATGTTATGAATATTGTCGCTCCCTTTCTTAGTAACTATTGTCTCATAAATTATCTAATCTCTCCAAAGATTATCTTCCTATGACATCATACCTATAACTCCAAGATATTTCATTTAGTGGATATACACGTGCAATTTTCTTCTACTCTCTCTAGAATACTGTTAAAGCCCTCCTTATCAGAACTATGTCTCCCTCCAGGCAAATGTATTTTAAGGAAAAATATAATTAGATGCACTCTGTTCGTATCCCAAAGTCTGTCATTTCTATATTTTAAGATGTTTCTGAAATCCAGTTCTATTGTCCAACACCATCATCATCTTAACCAGAATATCTTAATCTTCCCAAAAGCTCATTCTTCACCTGCCCTTTTAAGAGTGGGTATTCTCCAAAGCCCTTTCTTTTCCTTCTCTTGGTATCTGTACTTTCTTGGTAACCTCAGCTATCACCTTTATCCAAATGTCTCCCAAATATACAGCTTCAGCCCTAGCCTTTCCCCTGAGATCTAGTTCTACATTTTTAAAAAACCTGCTTGTTTAACCTGTCCCTATGGAAGCAAGAAAGAAATAAAGGAGATAAATTAAAAGAGAAAGTAGTAGCGAAATTAAGTAGCAAGGGAAGGAGGATGTTGCAAAAGGAAAGGTAACGTGTTAACACATTAAATATTAAAAGAGAAAATGAGAGATAGATCCAGCTATTGGATCCAAACATGTTATTAAAAGTTAGTCTTATCTTGGTTTTCTATATATTATTTTTAGAAAATAAATGATAGTTACCCTGAATTTTATTGAAAAAAGAAATTTCTTGTCTCATTTTCACTGACGGCACATTTAATCTTGTAAAAACTTAGCATATGGTTCTTAAAAAATCCTGATTTACCCTATTTAATTTGTGAGGGAATTATCCACTTGGGTAATTATTAATGTTGAATTTTATTTTAGGGTGCTTTCCTCTTAGTTCAATTTAACACAACATAATAGGGTAGACTGTTCTGCTGGGAAAAAATGCAATATATTCCAAACCCAAATATAAATGAGGTTTTCATTATCCAGTGATTAATCATGCCACTCCTCCCTACCATTAGCATGGACAATTGAGAGGCAACAATACATGCTATTTTAGTTGCCCTTGTTAAGATCAATGTCTCCTTCATAGAGCGATAAAGGGTCAAATGATATGCACATGCAATTTTCAAAGAAAAAAGTCCAAGTTATCAAAAGCTCTTTGAAAACATGCTCCAAATCACTAATGATTTCAGAAATGAAAATTAAAGTAAGTTTGAGGTTCCATTTGATTGGCAAAGCTGACAAAAAGGAAAAAAAGTAAATGTTGGATGGGTTGAGGGTAAGTAGATTCATTAATGTGTTGCTGGGGGAGCTGTAAATTGGTCCAAGTCATTCTGGAAACCAAATTGGAATTAAATTTAAAAGCTGCTAATCCATCCTTTGATCCAGCCATAACTAGACCTATATCCCAAGAGGGGAAAAATGAACAAAAATATGGCATCTCTTTTTGCAGTGGCAAGGAAATTTAAACTAAGGAAGTATCTATCAATTAGAGACTAGGTAAATACAGTATTTCAGAGTAATGAAATGCTTTCTCAGTATAAAAAATGATGAAATTGAAGGATTCAGAGAAATCTGGGAAGAATTGTATGAACTAATATAGAAGGAACAGAGCAAAATCAGAATAATAAAACATTGTAAAGATAAACAACTTTTCAAGATTTGAGAACTTGATTCATGTAATAATAACCAACCATGATTCTACTGGACTAAAAATTAAGCATCTTATCCATTTCTTCATAATAATGTATTCGGCATGCAGAGTCAGACATTTTTGAATATGGCCAATATGAGAATTTGTTTTGCTTGACTATAAATATTTCTTACAATACTTTTGTTCTTCACTTCCCAGAGATTGGGAGAAAGAAGTACGAAGGAGAAAAAATAAATTGAAAATTTTTATTAATTTAAAAACATTTAAAGAAAATTAAACTCTCTAGCTGAAGGAAATCACTTCTGAATCAGAAAGCAATGATGAATAGGAGGACAAAAGATCTCTCTCATCTCCTATGTGTCAATAACAAAGCTCCATGGAGTCAAAGAGTGATTTCTTCTAATTATAACCTGAAATTCCTGCATTTGCTGCAAAGAGCACTGGGTCACTGCAACTGAAAAGCCAGGGGAACCAGAAGCTGAAAGTGATGAAGGACATAGTTAAACCCAACCCAGCAGCCTCTGAACCCAATGAGAAACCGGCCTAGCAACCAAACACACGGTGTGACCCAGCCCAAGACATCTTGTCCCATGAGGGGTAGGACTGGCTGAGATACCCCTCCTGCAGAGGTGCCATGCCCAGTGAAGAGTCAGCACAACCTCACAAATGAGGAACTCATCCACCCATGATCCTGAAATCTTGCTCCACATTGAATTTTTGAATTTCTTAAGGTCTCTGGAAGAATAAAGAATATCAGAACTTTGATAATGCAGTTGTGAATGGCCTTAGCACCTTGGGGTATATGAGGTGTTCAGGGCGGACCGACACCTCTGGTGTTGGGACCAGTGTTCTGTGCATTATGGTACCACCTAGCAACCCAGGGATGACTGGCACCTCTGGCAGGAGGAAGCTTGCTGAACTCTTTTCAGGGCTGTTCATCCTTAACTCTGGTGTCCACCTGGCACTTAATTCTTATTTGTGGCTCCAAAAAGGAGATTGAAGCAGTTGGTGGAGTATCAGACATAAAAGATATCAGTCATCTACTGAAGTACTGGGTCATTACTGTTGTCCTGACTTTCATCTTTCCATTGGGCTTTGATGACTGAAAGAGAGAGTGAGGCTGATAACTTTGAACAACACTGCCTAACAAATCCATTTCACCTTCAAGTCAAGACATCACTGCATGGTTTCATTGGTTCTCTTTGAATTGAAGGACGAATAACCTCATCTCCATTATACTATGAGATCACATTCTCATTTCTCCCATTGTCTCTGTGTGTATTTGTGGGAGAGTACTTTCCAAGTTTTTGAAGGAAATGCTACTATTCTTGCTTTGCCTGAGAAAACATCTTTTCTAAAAATCCAAAAACAATCAGTGAACCTTCATAGCATTCTTCCTAGGATGCTAAATGGGTTCTTTCTTTGGAAAGCTTTTATTTCTTAATCTTTCATCTACTTTTTTTTTCAGTTTTACAAGGTATCTTAGTAGTTATCAAGAGCCCCTGAACCATGGGTTCTTCAGGAAGGTACCAAAGTTTTTGTTTTTTTTAATAACCCTTACCTTCTGTCTTAAAACTGATATCGACTCTTAGAAGAGTAAAGCAATTTGGGTTAAGTTACTTGCCTAGGTCACACAGCTAAGAAATATGTATAAGATATTTATATATAAATATAAGAAATATCAAATATCTAATTTGAACTCAGGAAAATGTCTTTCTGACTCCAGATCTGGCACTCTATCCACCTAGCTGCCTCTGCTACCACAGCTGCTTAAGGTATTTAAGTTCATAGTATCATTACTGTTGAACTGGAAGGTTATCTTAGAGGTAATCTAGTCTAAGTTGCTTGTATTACAAATGAAGAAACTAAGGACCAGGGAGTTTAGGACACACAAGTAGCAGGCTGGAGTTTGAACTCAGGTCCCATGAGTCACTGTTCTTTCAAATGTACCATACTACATCATGAGCCAGAATCATCTCCCTTTTGTTAGCCAGAGGACATACTTTCTCAAAGCAAAATCTTTTTAAAACTTTAACTTCACTTTTAAAACTTTAACTTAACATCAATGTACACATCTGAAAGAAGGAGAGTGGAGAGGCATAGGAATTAATCATGGGACATTCACATATGGGATTAGGGGAAAAGGAATGAACCAATAATTTACTGAGTGTCTATGAGGTTCCAGAGACTCTGCTAAGCACATTACAAATACTCTCTATTTGATCTTCACAACAACTTTGTGAGGTAGGTACTAACTTATACTCATTTTGCATTGAGGAAACTGAGGCAGACAGAGGCTAAGTAACTGGCTTAGGGTCATATAACTAGTAAATATCTGACGTCACATTTGAACTCAGATGTTCCTGGCTTCAGACCTAAAAGTCTATTCATTGCACTACCTAGGTAACATTTGTGGTAACATTTGTGTCTAGTGCCTTCTCATTAAGAGATACCTCTTTGAAACTTATAATTATTTGTAAGTATGAACTGCTAACTAGATTATTGTGCAGTAATTAGCATTTTGCTACTAGATTGTAATCTTCTTGAGGCCAGAACTTTGTTGTTGTTGTTTTTTTTACCCCCTTTGGATCCATGGGGTCTCACACAAACTTAAGTACCTACTAAATATATGTTAAATTTGAATTTGCTGAATTGATAAAGGGCCTCCCTCTGGCCTTTAGAATAAGGGCCTCTATCAGAGTAATGCCTTTACCAGAGCTCTATCTCTTTCCACTCCCACACTCACAGCCAGCTGTTTCCAATTACTGTTATCAACAAGTCTCTCACCCCTGATGGCTCAAGATTGGCTCTTATCTGGATGAGAGATGAAAAGGCTGCAAAATCTGAGACAATAGGTCCTCTGAGAATCCTTTTGTGTTAACTGGGGGTCACATAGTCACAAGGATGCTGCTTCAGACTGTGAAGGGCTGAGATTATGGGGAAGGCTGGCTCAGTCACTGGCTCAGTCTGTCCAACCTGGTAGCTGATTAAGGGTAGAAAGGCATTATTTTTTTATAAAGAATTCACAGAATTATCTTTTTGTAATCATTCAGTGATTGTGTCTGACTCTTTGTGACCCTATTTGGGATTTTCTTGGCAAAGATATTGAAGTGGTTTTCCATTTCCTTTTACAGCTCATTTTACAGATGAGGAAACTGAGACCAACAGAGTTTAGTGATTTGCCCAGGGGCATTACAGTCTGTAAGTGTCTGAGGCCAGATTTGAACTGACTAGACCTAGAACTCTATTGTGCTACTTAGCTGAGATCCTAGGCAAATCATTTAATTTCTCTGGGCCTTAGTTTTCTGATCTGTAAAATGGAGATAATAATTGCACTTTCCTCACAGGGAAATTAGAGGATCAAATGAGAGAATGTATATTTGTTAGCCATATATATTTATTTATATGTGTGAATATATAATACATGCTCACACATATTATATATAATATATGCAGACATTTGCAAACACTGCATACTTTAATGTAAACAAATAAATATTATTATATCATTATTTTTTATCATCTCTACTAGTTCTAAATCTGATTTTATGACCCTGTGCTGTTTTCTTAGCTCACTGTTGCTAAATTCTTTAATCACTTGCTTTCTCTTATTCATTTCTCTGTGCACAATTTTCTAGTTGCTGGCCATTTGCATGGACCCTGAGCCTCCTTCTGCCTTGATTTTCCTCCTAGTTATGATGTCCTCTTTTAAAAAAATACAAACAAATAAAAAACAACCCTTATCTTCTGTCTTAGAATCAATTCTATAGGGGGCAGCTGGGTAGCTCAGTGGATTGAGAGCCAGACCTAGAGACGGGAGGTCCTAGTTTCAAGTCTGGCCTCAGACACTTCCTAGCTGTGTGATCCTGGGCAAGTCACTTGACCCCCATTGCCTACCCTTACCACTCTTCTGCCTTGGAGCCAATACACAGTATTGACTCTAAGATGGAAGGTAAGGGTTTAAAAAAAAAAAAGAATCAATAAGTTCAGGGGTCGGCAACGTATGGCTCTCGAGTCATATCTGGCTCTTTTGAGGGCCAGATATGGCTCTTTCTGCAGGAGCCATAAAGTCAATTTTTTTTAGGCTCTCTTACAGGAGCATGCACTGTGAGCACCGTATGGCTCTCACGAAATTACATTTTAAAAAATGTGGCGTTTATGGCTCTCAAGGCCAAAAAGGTTGCCGACCCCTGCTATAGTGGTTCCAAGGCAGAAGAGTGGTTAAAGGCTGGACAATGGGCGTTAAGTGACTTGCCCAGAGTCACATAGCTAGAAAGTGTCTGAGGCCATATTTGAACCTAGGACCTGCTGTTTATAGGCCTGCTTCTCCATCCACTAAATTACCTAGCTGCCCCTATAGTGCCTTCTTGATAGAAGTATTTCTGCTTTCTGGTCTGGCTTTTCCTGTTCCTCTCTCTCTCTCTCTCTGTGTGTGTGTGTGTTGCTGTACCAGGTCTGCTGGCATGACTCTTCCATCAGAGGCTATTCTTGCCCCAACACAGCAGTCCCTTATTGTGGGAGACCCATACTTTTATTTTTGTGGTTTTTGACTAGAACATCCAAGGTAAAAGGTTCAAGAGGCAACCTGGCATCTCAGTAGATAGAGTGCTGGACCTGGACCCAGAAAGACCTACATTCAAGTCTAGCCTCAGACATTTACTAGCTGTGGGACCCTGGGTAAGTCTCTTGACCTCTGTTTGCCTTAAGGACCCAGAGAAGGAAATGGGAAACTATGTCATTTCTTTGCCAAAAAAACCCCATGGAAAATATGGTCTAGACTCCTGTTGTGTGCAGGGATTCCATGCTTTGCATCTGCACACAACACTCCCCAGCAGCATTGGTAAAACTTTAAGAGTTTGAGTGCCCAGAGGGAAGATTCAAGCTGTCTGTGAGCCCCCCACATTACCAGCAAGAGTTGAGGGAGAAAGTGCTGGATGCAAAAAATGTCCTCATAGAAAGGAGGAAAATGAGGCGGGGGAGGGAGTGGAAGTGCTGGGCAAGTGAGGTTGTAAAGGCAAGGCTTCCTGGTGGGTGGTGTGCATGTAAGCCCCTGACCTTTTCAACTTGAGTGTGGTTGTACAAAAGCAGCTGCAATGTCTTCCAAGCTTGGACTTTATTAAGGAGGCTCCTCTGACCAGGAGCAGACTCCAGAACAAACCCCCTGTCCATGAAGCTTCTGGGTGCAGGAGTGGGAGTGTGGTCTTTAAAAGCCCTTCAGCATTATATTTTGACTATGGAAATCCCTTTTGTCTTTTGCAGAGGTGACTCCCATATGAATTGTCTCTGATTAAGTGACCACTGTCACCTTATTTCAGAATTGTTGGGGCTTGAGGGGTGGGCAGGCGAGGATGCCTTATAACCAGGAGGAAAAACAAAATGGCAGCAGATTCTGGAAACAGCTGGTATTGCTCATGCTTTGTTCATTAGCTAGCAAAAATGGTCAATGACTCATTTCCTTTCCATCGGGCCAAAAAGTTATGGGGACCTCATTAATATTCAGACGGCTTGTTCTGAACCTCAGACTTCTCCAGTCTTATGCTCTGGCTTATGACCAATCCTTTTGTTTACCCTGATTCTTCTACTTCACTCTTTTCATGCGTCCTAAATAAAGTTTCTCATCTTGGAAGGCATTTAGACCGTGCTCCCATTTCACAGATGAAGAAGCAGAAGCAGAAAATAATAATAACGTTGTTGTTGTTGTTCAGCCAAAGTCCAACTCTTTGTTAGACCCGGTTGGGGTTTTCTTGGCAAGAACACTAGAATGGTTTGTTATTTCCTTCTCCAGCTCATTTTACAGAAAAGGAACTGGGGCAACACGGTTAGATGACTTGCCCCAGGTTACATAATTACTAAGTGTCTTAGGTTAGCTTTGAACTTATGAAAGTGAGTCTTCCTGATTCCAGGCCCAAAACTCTATTCACTGTACCATCTAGCTGCCTATAGTAATAATAAACAATTAGCATTTGTATCATACTTTAAGGTTTACAAAGCTTTTTGCATATACATTTATTTGATTTGCACAGAGTCCTATGTAGTTAGGAACAAGCTCAGCACCAGCTACCGGACCCTTAATCATTCCCAGCCTCAGTTTTTCCATCAATAAAATGGGGATAATTATAGCACTGACCTGACAGGGTTGCTGTGGAGATAAAAACAGTAGGGTATGCATTTTATAAACTGGAAAGGGCAATGGAAATGTCAGCTATTTATTATTGTTAACTATTCTTATTTACAATTTTTTCCTACTATTCCCTGCTGCTACTTCTTTTCAATGCCAAATGCCCCCATATTCCCAAACTCTGCAAAGAATAACCCCATACTCAATCGTTGGCTTCCATTCTATCTCTTCCCCACAACCTCTCCACCTATCCCACAGTGGTTTTATTGGTTTGGCCTAGATGTGAGATTTTATAGGTGTAGGGACCCCCCTGGTAAGGAAAAGTGTCCTCTTTCGGTACAGACTGGCAAGTGATTTGCAACTTAATATTCTTAGAAATGCCTATCTCTATCAGAAATAAATGTAGGTACTGGGAAATACTGATTCGTGGCGAGCCAGAGAGTGATTATAAACTGAACAAAGGGGACGTACACAAGTGTCAAAGGGGCCTAAAAGTCAGCATTTATGAAAGCTCAGAAAAACTTGGGGAATCCATCTGAGAAAGATTTCTAGGTATCAGGACCAAGGAGGATAAAGCAAAAATATCAGTGTTTCAGTGTGTCCAGGAAAATGTGCCTCGAGAATAATTTTGGCTTAAATCAGGAGATGGTGCCTAGAGAGCCAGCCAGATATGTCCTTGTTTTTTCAAGGGATAAAAACAAAGAACACTCAGTGGCTTGGCAGGATGGGGCTGAGGAGGGATTGTAACTACTTAGTAAGGAAATCACAATTTGTGTCTTAAGTTGGACTGGGCCACTCATGTAATACACATTTAATTGGTCTCTCTGCCCATTTTGTAGTTTAGATTTCCTCATAATGTGCTCAAGTCAGTTTTTTTCCTCTAATGTATTGCTGGGGGCAACTAGGTAGCACTGTGGATAGAGAACCAGGAGTCCTGGTGTCAGGAAGATTCATCTTCTTGAGTTCAAATCTGACTTCAGAGATTTCCTCACTTTGTGACCCTGGGAAATTCACTTAATCAATCCTGTTTGCCTCAGTTTTTTAAATCTATAAAATGGAAGGGAATGGCAAACCACTCCAGTATCTTTGCCAAGAAAACTCCAAATGGTGTTACAAAAAGTCAGACACTACTGAACAACAATCTGAAAAGGGATCACTGAGAACAATGTGCTGAATGATTCACTATAAAGGTGGGATGACAAGTATGTTTATTCCCAAAGCCAAAAACCAAAAGAGACACCCTTTTCCCTTTATTCCCTTGCATAGAAGCAGTAGATAAAACCATTTGCAAACATGAGGAACCAGGTAATTTATAGAATCATGGAAATATTTTTTGTTGTTTAGTCAGTTGTATCCTACTCTTCATGACCCCATTTGTGGTTTTCTTGGTAAAGATACTGGAGTGGTTTCTCATTTCTTCATTTTACAGATGAGGAAACTGAGGCAAGCAGGGTTAAGTGACTTTCTCAAGTTTTACACAGCTTGTACATCTCTGAGGCTGGATTTGAATTCTGGTACTCTTGATTCCAGGCCCAGTGCTCTACTTACTGCATCACTTAACTGCCCTAGAAAAAACATGAATAGTTATCTAGTTCAACATGTAAAACCTAGTGGAATTGCTCATCAGCTGCAGGAGTGCGAGGAAGAAGGGGAAGGAAAGAACATGAATCATGTAAACATGGAAAAATATTCCAAATTAATTAATTAATTTAAAACATTTAAAAATGAAAATAAAATAAAATAAAAGCAACATGAATCATTAAAAAAATAGTTATCTAGTTCAGTCCTTGGGTTTTACAGATGAGGAAACCTAGGGAATTGGCTACGGTCATGTAGGCATTAAGTGGCAGAACTGGGATTTGAATCGAGGTTCCCCAGGTGCCCAACCTTTCACTCTTCCCAGCATACAACAGTCTCACCAACCCAAACTTCTCAGCTGTGCATTGGATAAAAGTTACTATCTGACAATATGGCCTTTTTTCCCCTCTCAGAATTGACTATTTTGTTCACAATCATTATTCCCAAAAGCCACTGGAAAGATACAGAACCTTGTTGAGACGTGATGTCCGCCATACTGGGGCATGAGAGGGTCACCACATGCTGCATAAGCAAGAAAGAAGCCATGTAGGATTTTCTAATTCCCTCCAGGAGGTTAATAAAGAGAGCTCTGTTGCCAGAGAGTATAGGTAATGAATGTCAATTAGCACAGGAGGCAGCTCTCATGTTACCAGACCTAATACAGTATGTAAACCACTCACAGCCCTTTATATTACTGTATGAACAAAACACATTTTGCACCTGTCAAATCATCCTGTTTGCCCAAAACATTAACTCGGCCTTCCTTTGTTCCTGCCAAACACTCTTAATCCTGCATATTGCAAATGTATTACCAGGCCCCTCCCTATTTTCTTTTCCAGGGCTCCCATTTGTAGCTATTAAATAAATGGTGTTGTTCATGAAAACAGGGAATATACAGGAAGATCCACTCTCAGCCCTTTTTTGGTGCTCCCAAAGAGCACCCACTTCTGGCTATTCCAACCCCATCCAGCTACTGAGTCTCCTGGACACTCTTCGTTTTTTGTTCTTCCTGACATCAAGATATTTAACTGGCAAGGCAATAGACTTTAATGGCTAGAGAACTGTCCTTGAAAACAAGAAGACCTTGTTTCAAGTTCCCACCTATAATGCAGTCTAGGTGCACTTAGACAAGTTACTTCACTTCCCAGGACTCTAAGCAACTCTGGGTTTCAGAGAAGGTGCTGACTGACATTGGTAGAAAGGGTTTCCTCATCTAGGAGTTGCTTTCAGCAATGTTAATCATATTCTACACTCTTCTCTATAATAATTTAAAGTAGTAAAGTTACCTTTCAAGTCCTAAAAAAAAGACACCAACATATTTTTGCATTGATTATACAAGGGTCCCAAACATAGTATGAAATATACATTCAATACCTGAAAAATATTATGTTGCCTCCACAAACTTAATCCGAAATTAGTATGTTAGTTTTAGTGAAAAGGAAAATGTAATCAACAACGATTTTGCCTTGTGACCTTAGAATTTAGAAGGATTTTAGGGAATGATTTGGTTAGTCTAGATTTCTTTATTTAAAAAATGCCATAAAATGAAAATGATCATAAATGCTCATAAACATGTCATTAACAAGCAAAGAATGCAGAATCATTCCATTGACATTAGGGTTAAGCTCCAACTAGTAGATGCTAAGTAACTATCCATAAATAACAATAATTTGGAGAATAGCCCCGAGGGATTGGATTGAATCCATGTCAACAAAATTTAGGGGGCACTAGGATACAAGTTACATTTGCTGGAGTGTTGATTGGTTAGATTTTCTGTCTGTGGAGATGGCTAGGTTTAAAAACATCATTCTTCCCCTGTATTACTTTATATAAAGTGTTATTCTCTTGTTGGGATAATTAATTCTAATATCTAACCCAGGTCTTCATTGAAACCCAGTTTCCCCTGTTCAGGATCAGAGGCAAAGATAATTCACAGACTTCTCCTAAAGAGCAGACATATGCCCAAAGTTAGTAGCCAAGTGATTTTGGACTAGAAGGTTAGGAAACTTGAGTTCTCATCTCAGCTTTTTTCCAGTCTAATTGTGATCTTGAATGAGTCTCTCCCCCTTTCTTGGTCCATTTCCCCTATGAAGGGGCAGATAAACTCTAATATCCCTTCCATTGGTTCATTTTCATCTCCCTACTCAAACATTTTCTTTGGTTTCTTTTTGTTTCCAGGAGAAAATATAAGATTCTCAACCTGATATTTCTGACAATTATCTATCTTTACAATCTTATTACTCTCTTTTATCCAATCAAACTGGCAGTCCATCTCTCGCCTCCATGCTTTTGTCTACGCTGTCCTTAGGTCTAGAATATACCCATTTCACTTCTGCCTTGTAGTCTACCTAGTTTCTTTCACAATATGGCCAGCTGCCATTATCCTTCACAAAGCATTTCTTTTTTTTAAAATTTTTATTTTGAATATTTTCCCCTAGTTATATATTTCATGTTCTTTCCCTTTCTCCCAAACCCCCTTATCCCCCTTAGCTGATGTACAATTCTACTGGGTTTAAATGTATCATTGATCAAGACCTAATTCCATATTATTTATAGTTGGACTAGAGTTATTGTTTAGTGTCTACATCTCCAATCAGCCCATGTGTTAAAGCAGTTGTTTTTCTTCTGTGTTTCTCCTCCCACAGTTCTTCCTCTGAATGTGGTTAGTTCTCTTTCTCATAAGTCCCTCAGCCTTGTTCTGGATCCTTACACAAAGCATTTCTTGATCCCTCTAGTTATTAGCTTTTTCTCTCTTCTGAAATGATCTTGAATTATTTTCAATAAACAAAGGCTAATCTTTAGCAGCAGCTTGGTGGCATGGTGGATAGAGCAGTGGGCTTAGAATTATGAAGATTCCTCTTCGTGAGTTCAAATCTGGCCTCAGACATTTACTAGCTATGTGACTCTGGGCAAGTCACTTAATTCTTTGGGCCTTAGTTCCTTACATGTAAAATGAACGGGAGAAGGAAATGGTAAACCACTCCACTGTCTTTGCCAAGAAAAGCCCAAATGGGGTCATGAAGAGTTAGATACAATTGAAAGAACTAAACAACAACAAACTAATCCTTAGTACAGGATCAGAGCCTTTAATGAACGCTTGTGATTCATTCAATCTGTCAGTCAACAAATATCTTTATAAAGTGCCTGGTATAAGGTTCTTCAATATAATAGTCTCTTAAATAAATGATTGCTGGATTGAATTAACAAGCCCCCACAACTTGCATGGGGCTAGTTTTCTTTCCAATGACCTAGAATATTTATTTACTTGCACAAATTATTGTTTACAATTCCCTACCCCTCACCCCAGGAGAACTTAAGTTTCCTGAAGGGAGGAACTATGTCACTTTCCCAGAGGTGGGGGAAAGGATTCTCTGCCTCCTCAAAGCCAAGCACAGCATTTGGTCCATAGGAGGCATCATAATAACTATTTAGGGAATTGAATAGAATATTTGATGATGTTGATATTTCTGTTAATTAAAAAGGCATTTTAATGGAAAGGGCCAACCCAATATCTTTCCTCCTTTATTTTCTCCTCCATTTACAGTTTATTCAAAGGAACAAATGCAGCAAGCATTCTTCACTTTTTTTGTGTATCCTGGAAACCTTTGGCAGTCTGGTGAAGTCTATGGACCCCATTAAGACTAGTGGTTTATTTTATTATTTTATTTTTAAAATTAAAAAAAAATTAAGACTAGTGTTTTTAAACACATAGAGTAAAAACATAGAATTTTAAAGGAATTATAATTATAATCATTTTGAAATAAAGATAAAATTCTTTCCTCATCCAATTTCATAGCCCTCCCCCCAACATATCTATTTATGAACCTCTTGGGGGACTGGATCCCAGGTTAAAAACTGTCATTATATATCAAAGCACGGCCCCTTATAAACAGGCTTGGTCATTAAGTCATTCTTTCTTACCATTCACTGCACATTTGGCATTTTATTCATGTAGAACAGTTATTCCCAAAGTGGGCACCACTGCCCCCTAGTAGGTGCTGCAGTAACGATGATGGACTCAGGTGCATTTATCTTTCCTATTAATTGCTATTAAAATTTTTTAAAAATTAATTTCCAGGGGCACTAAGTAATATTTTTCCTGGAAAGGGGGAGGTAGGCCAAAAAAGTTTGGGAACCACTGATGTAGAATAACAGCTACAGGTGTTGGAAGAGACCTTAGAGTACATCTAACCTATTTTGTAAATGAGGAAACCAAGGTACAAAGAGTTAAGTGACTTGCTCAAGGTCACCCAGGTCGTCAATAGCATACACTCTCCAAATTAAATTTGAAAGTTAAAAAAAGGAGGCAACTGGTTGGCTCAGGGAATTGAGAGCCAGGCTTGGAGATGGGAGGTCCTGGATCCAAATTTGACCTCAGATACTTCCTAGCTGTGTGATCCACACACACCAAATCACTTAACTGCCATTCCCTAGCCCTTACCCCCCTTCTGTCTTGGAACCAATACCTTGTATTGATTCTAAGATGGAAAGTAAGAGTTTTAAAATACGTGAAAAAAAAAGCTTAAAAAATTGTTATTAACATGATTTTTTTCAAAAGGAGTTTCATGACACCTTTTACAGATTTTGCTAAAATGAACTTAACTATTGATTATTCATCTCTTTCTGCTAATATATAGAAATAAGAACTGGGGCTCTTAAATAGACCACAGATATGTGAACTAGAGAAAGTTTGGTTCACTTGAACCCTATGGAGGTTGAGGGGAATTGTCAAAAGTACCAGGGGAACTTCATGCTATCTTTAGCACAGTACTACTTAAGATGGCATGAAGCTCAAGGATGGTATTAGATAAGCTCAGCTTTACTTAGTGAAAAGCAAACTCGACTCTGTTTATAATAATATGTCAGACGCTGTGGCACATGTACTTGTAGAAATTGTGAAATGTAAGGTCAAAGACAAGTGGCCATGAATAAATGAAACATTTCTGATTCAGGGGCAGGTTGCCTTTCTGCTCTGTAGACGTGGGTCTTTCATTGATCTCTTTCAGTCCTACGTGATTCCCAGTTGGTATACTGACTCTTTTTCTTATGTTGTCTTCCATCTTCTTCAAGAACTAATGTCTTCTTTTGGAAGTAGTCACATAGCAGATGTTTTTTTTTCTCTCTCTCTCTGTCTCTGCCTGTCTCCATCTCTGTCTCTGTCTCTCTTTCTCCCTTTCTCTGTCTCCTTTTTTCTCTCTCCTTCTCCATATATATATGAAAGGTAATGGAAATATATATCTTTATCTGTGAAATATGTGTATACATGTATGTGTCTGTGTGTATATATGCATGTATATATGTATGTTTGTGTAACACATGTATACAACTGTTACATGCATATCATCCAAATCAATTTAGCAGAGGTTAGGGTGTAAAATGAAAGAATAATAGACTTTTCATCAGAGGATCTGAATTCAAATCCCAACTCTGCTCTAATCAATAGCACCTCAGACAAAGTTTCTTAACTTCTTTGGAAATCAGTTGCCTATTTTGAAAATGGAAGGCTTTTGTCTAGATGATCTCTTAGGTATACTTTAGTTTATATCCTATGATGCTAATAGGGTTTGAATACTGCCATGCCCATATTTTCCATTAAGCTGTGAAGTTAAGCATCTTTGTTCCTATTTCTATTCCTATAACTAGGGCAGGGCAACCAGGACTTTACCCTTGGGATAGCTTAAGGGAGGGGGCAGAGGATGCTTTCTTCCTGCTCCTTTCCTCTATTCTGCCATCATTTACAGACCTCTGCTAGTCCAATGCCACACAATATGACTAACTTTACTGCCTCATAACTTGTACATATGGCATTTCATTCCTATAGATATAGTGTTGAAAGTAAAATTCCTTGAGGGTCTTCTTATTACTGTAGTACCTCTCTCCCAAAGCCCATTTCCTTACCTTCCCAAATCTCCACCTTCTGACTTACTCTTCACTCTGGGTATTCCTGATGAATGTTTAGATGTGATTCACTAGGCTCCTTTCTCAGTATAACAGCCCTGAACTAGAATGGACTCCTACTGTTTTCTCTTATTCCTCATAATCTCCTTTCTCCATGATCATCCACTAATAAATTTATCTAGAGATTAATACTGATCCCCTTTTACTCCCTCTTCCTAAGCAGAGTTAAGTACCTAATTGAAATACTACTCTTGGCCTTCCCTTTGTTTTGCTCAAAGAATACCTAGGTACTATCTATCTCAAGGTTGGAATTGATCTTTGTATAGGACAGGCTTCCCAAAAGAGTCAGGCAATTTTCACAAGTCTAGACCAAAGGAAATGGATATAAAATATTGGGAAGCTAGATTCTCTCTCTCTCTCTCTCTCTCTCTCTCTCTCTCTCTCTCTCTCTCTCCTGTCTCTTATACA
>NC_058130.1:337778545-337806846 GCF_016433145.1 Gracilinanus agilis | reverse complement strand
CTTCCTTTCTTCCTTCCTTCCTTCCTTCCTTCCTTCCTTCCTTCCTTCCTTCCTTTATTAGGAGTTAGAGAACTAATAAAAAGAAGGACCACTGGTTGTAGGGGATTGGATGATGACAACAAATGATAGAAAGGAGGCAGCACTACTTGCACTTCTGTTTTGCAAGCGTCACCTACCTTCTCAGAGCTCCAGGTTACAATGAGACTAAGTTGCAGAAAAGTTGCTGGTCTACATGTATTAGCAAAGTTTCCTTGCTGGGAATTCCCTCATATCAATGAAATCACAAGTCTAAAACAAACAAACAAGCAAAAAATGACCAATCATTGTGGGGGGAGGTGAATACAAAAATGAAACTATCAGTGGAATGGTCAGGTTCTTTTTTCTGTTCACACCTATGATTTCATTAGTATAAGAACTTTTTACACTAAATGTAGGCAGTCCCTTGTCTCTATCATCTTACAAAGTTGTTTGAGGAGCACCAAGAATTAAATGGCATGCCTAGGGTCACACAATTAATGTGTGGCAAAGGCAGGACTAAAACTGAGATCTTCTAGACTTTAAAGCTGCCTATCTATCCTCTATTGCCTGTTACCTTTTTCTGTGGCTACTCATTCATTGCATGCTGGCATATTAATTATAAAAGATAGACAATATTGCACAAAAAGGAAAGTCTGAGACTTTGCTAGATAAAATTAACTAATCACAAAAAAATCAGCTTTTTTTTTTAATACCCACTCAACCTTTTAGTGCATTTCAAGATTTGGTGTTTTAATCCTTTTGAAGTAGAAAAATATTCCTCTCCAAAGCAATAGCTTTTGAAGCATATTTCTCCTTGAGCTAATAGGCCTCCCCTTGACATTAAGAAACAGGCAGTTGCATCCATCTCCTGAAGGTCAATGACTTGGGGTTTCTGCAGACCCAGAAATAAGAAGGAAAATTCTGAAGTCCTCTGTAATTACAACCTTAAACAGATCAATTAGCAGGAGCACTCCTATTAAGAAATAAAGGACTATCTGCATTTTCATTTTCTTGTTTGATGAGATGCACTTTTCAAGTCAACAAGCATTTCTTAACTACCAACACTATATGCTTAGCACCAGGCTAAACACTGGAGAGAGGAAGGAAAAAAAGGCCTCAGGGAGCTCATACTCTATTGGTGTGGCAAAATGCAAACAATGATTTACATACAAGATGTAGAAGATAAATTGGAGCTAACTCAAAGGGAAGGGGGTGGATTGGGAAGGGCTTTTTGTGAAGATTGGATTTAAACTGAGTCGTGAAGAAGGCCAAGGAAGCCAGGATATTGAAATGAAGGAGAGCAGTCCAGGCACTGAGAAAGCCAGTGAAAAGGTTTAGAAGTCAGAAGAAAGATTGTCATTTCCAAATCAGGCAAATTAAGTTGTCAACACAGAATTATAAGATTGGAAGAGATCTTGGAGACCCTAACAAGTTGTCACCTAGGCTCTGATTCAAGATCTATAACAGGAAACTCACACTCTCCCATTTCTGTTTTGGACACCTTTAATTATTAAGAAATTTTCGGGGGCAGCTGGGTAGCTCAGTGGAATGAGAGTCAGGCCTAGAGACGGGAGGTCCTAGTTTCAAATCTGGCCTTGGCCACTTCTCAGCTGTGTGACCCTGGGCAAGTCACTTGACCCCCATTGCCTACCCTTACCAATCTTCTGTCTTGGAGCCAATACACAGTATTGACTCCAAGACAGAAGGTAAGGGTTTTAAAAAAAAAAAAAAAAAAAAAGAAATTTTCTTATAGAGTCAGTTAGGTGGCTCCGGGGATAGTGTAAAAATAATAGTAGAGTGAGCAATGCAAGGCGCAAGGAATGCTTAAGAGACTCTTGTTTATAAAAATAAACTATTTATTTAAATACATATAAAGGAAAAAGGATTTCTAATTCTAAGGGATTCTAACTCCACCCAAATAAACTCCCAAGTTCTGTAAGGCACCCCTTCTCCTATGGTTCACAGGCTACACTAATCTTCCCTGATCTAATTAACCAAATTTTTACTATTCTAAATAAACCTAGCCACTCTAATTCTTAAATTCGCCTTTAAGTTATAAAGATAACCAAGGTTAGCTGGTTGAGTCTCCACAAGAATCAGGTTAGGACTCTGAGCCTTAACAGACTCAGAGTCCAAACCAAAGACCAAAACAAAGGTTTTGTTTGATCTTCTCACAGTTAAACCAATCTATACAGTAACAGATAAATGAATAGTGTTTCCCAAGTTGGAAAAGAAAACACTCCACTCCTTCAAGTCTTTCCCTCAGACGGAGATAGAGAGAGGCAAAGATGTTACCTTCTTTAGCCCAGAGAGAGAAAGCAGCTGCCTATGGCTCTGTCTACTGCCAGAAACCCCCTCCTGGAATGCCACACCCAGCCAGTGAAACTGTAATAGAATAATGGTTATAACTGCCAACAGTTGAAATGAACACTCTCTCTCAGCTCTACTTGAAACTCCAATTCCTCCTCAAGCCAGCTTCTCTACTTCTTATCTCTAAGCTAATAAAACAATATGCATTTTCTAATATCATCCTTATAATAGAGAGGCAGATCTGGGTTCAAATGTGACCTCTTTCACTTCCTAGTTGTATGAACCTGGGATAGTCATTTATTTCTGTTTGCCTACCCATTGTCCTTCTATCTTAGAGTTGTTACTGAGACAGAAACTAGAGGTTAAAAAAAAGGCTGTCATAGTATAATGAAATTTGTCTGTCTAAAATTATTACCAATTGATTCTAGCTCTGCCTTACAGGGTAGATCAAGACAAATCTAATATCTTATCAATAGGAAAGCTCTTTGGGCTTTAAAAGACTATCTGACTTTTGATCCAGCCATAGCACTGCTGGGTTTATACTCTAAAGAGAAAATAAGGAAAAAGACTTGTACAAAAATATTTATAGCTGTGCTTTTTGTGGTGGCAAAAATTGGAAAATGAGGGGATGCCCTTCGATTAGGGAATGGCTGAACAAATTGTGGTATCTGTTGGTGATGGAATACTATTGTGCTGGAAGCAATAATGAACTGGAGGGATTCCATGTGAACTGGAAAGACCTCCAGGAATTGATGCAGAGTGAAAGGAGCAGAGCCAGAAGAACATTGTACACAGGGACTAACACACTGTGGTAAAATCGAACATAACGGACATCTCTACTAGCAGCAATGCAAGGATCCAGAGCAAGGCTGAGGGACTTATGAGAAAGAAAACTAGCCACATTCAGAGGAATTCAGAGTGGGAGCAGAAAAACAGAAGAAAAACAACTGCTTAAACACATGGGCTGATGGGGATATTATTGGGGATGTAGACACTAAATGATAACTCTAGTCCAACTATCAATAATATGGAATTAGGTCTTGATCAATGATACATGCAAAACCCAGTGGAATTGTGCTTTGGCTAAGGGGGGTTAGGGGGACTTGGGGAAAGGGAAAGGACATGAAATATCTAACTATGGGAAAATATTCAAAATAAAAATAAAATAAAAATTAAGAAAGCTCTTTGAACATTTGAAAATAATAGTGCTATCCCCAAGCTGTCCTTGCCTGCTCCATCCCCATCTCTTCTCTTATAGCAGTAGTTCCCAAACTTTTTTGGCCTACTGCCCCCTTTCCAGAAAAAAATATTAATTAGCCCCCTGGAAATTATTTTTTTTTAATTTTTAATAGCAATTAATAGGAAAGATAAATGCACCTGTGGCCATCACTGCCTCTCTGGATTGCTGCAGCACCCACCAGGGGGTGGTAGCACCCACTTTGGGAATCACTGTTTTATAGGATAAATAACTCAAGACTTTAAGCAAGTCTTTTTAGCGTATTGGTTACCTTCTTCTAGGTGTGATTCAACTTGCCACTTCCTTTCCTAAAATGTGATGCTTAGAACTGAACACAACACAACAGACAATGTATGAATAAGGCAGAGTCAAGCAGGACTATAATTCACCCCATCTCCCTTTTTCAGGACATTAAAATTCTATTAGCATGCTTAATATCACATTGGGCAGGTAGATGGTACAGTGTATAGAGCACTGTGCCTGGAGTCAGGAAGTTCAAATCCAGGCTCAGACACTTTCTAGCTGGGTGACCCCCTGCAAGTCATTTAACCCTACTTGTTTCACTTTTCTCATCTGTAAATGAATTGGGGAATGAAATAACTCTGCCAAGAAAATCCCAAATGAGGACATGAAGAATCAGACACAACTGTACAACAGCATACTCATCTTGTTCTCCACTCTGACCCCAAGGTACTTTTCATATGAACTCCCTTCTCACAACATCTCCATGATCCTCTACTGGTTCAGATGATTTCCTTAACCTTTTATCTAAGAATAAGAAAAGTTAAGTAACTTGTCTAGAACCATACAACCAGTAAGTGACTGAGGCAAGATTTGAACCCAGGTACTTCAAACTTTATGTTGCCCTCAACCACAGTATTCCAGTCAATCAAGTTCTTTTTGGACCCAATACTCTTATCCAAGGTAATAACTATTCTGTACAGCTTCTTGGTAGCCATAAATTTAATAAGAATACCATTTATACTTCTATCCAAATGCTGATAATAAAAACATTTATTAAAGTGGAGCCACAAATTTTGAACCTTGTGGTATTCCAATGAAGACTTCTTTCCAGTTTCTAATCAATCCAGTAGTTTACCTTCTTTGGGTCTGGTCCATAACAGTATAATGCAATTCCATTAACCTTTCTTTTACTTAATAAATATATCATATAGATTTATCTGATGGTTGTACCTATGCTTAAAAAAAACCAAAACAAAACAAAAAAGTGCAAATAGCAAAAGGAACAATTTTGGGGAAGAATGTATATTTCCATTGTAAATCATACCTACCTGAAAACCTTATGTCTTTGAGATGCAGCCTAATTTCTTTAAACCTCAAATCTATGGCCTGATGCTAATTTAAAGAGGGCTACAAAGGCATTTTCCATTCAAGAAAGATGCCAGATGTCCTTTGGTCTCATGGCTTCTTCCTGGTGTTCTAAAACAACTTTAAGAGAGAAGTGATTCAAAGAAATCCAATAAAATGTGAGTTCCTTGAGGGCAAGGTCTCTTTAGTTGATGTCTTTGTATCCAAAGCACCTAGCCCAGTGACTGGTATATAATGCCTAGAATAATATATGGTTATTAAATTAATAAATGCACAAACCAGGATCTCATCTGTTGTTAAGAGAGAATGTAGGAAGTGGTGTAGACATCACTACAGGATAAGAAAGCCCTGAGAAATGAATTTTAGACTTTCCTTGTAGACTTGACAAGTTGACAGGATTTGAAAAGCCTCAGAGAACAACCTCCTGACCGATATTCAGGTATCATGATTGGTATGTAAGTGTCCTCACTGGACATGTGATTCTCCATTTGCATGCCACAGGGCTCTCTGTATATCACCCAATTCATGTAAACAGTTTTGTGTCAACTTGAATGAATGTCTAAATGGAATGCTCATCAAATTTGTGGATACTAGAAAGCTAGAAGAGCTAATATATTGGATAACAGAATGAGAATCCATAAAGACTATGATTGAGTGGAATGGAATGGCTAAAGACAGCCTGACATAATGGATTAGAGTACTTGACTTGGAGTCTGGAAGAACTAGGTTCAAATCTTGCCTCAGTGCCTTATTATATGACTCCGAATATAACACTTAATCTCTCTTGGCCTAAGATAAAAGATTAAAGGGGTAAGAGGGAACAAGCATTTACTGAGTGCCTCCTTTGTGCCAGATATTATACTAAGTGCTTTACAAATATTATTTCATTTGATCAAAAAAATAAATTTGATTAAATGTCAAAAATTCTGACTGAATGGGAAGGAATGCAGTCCCATCAAACCCAATTGAAGCCAGGAGCTGGGGAGGCTCAGGCCTACATTCCATTCTGTAGTCATCATTCTGTGGGAGAAGAATAAAAGCTTCTCTCACTGATCGAGGACTAGAGTGGCAATCAAAACTTTGAATTTCTTGCTTTCGATGGTTTGAGGGTTAGCCTTCTGAATACTTTAACATAATTACATGTGGCTTTTAAAAAAAGCTTTAAACAAAGCAAATAATCTCAGGAATGCTTTCAAAGATGTATCATTCCATGGATCTTGTGCCTCCATCCCCTCAGATCTGGAAATACCTTTAACAAGGGTCCCTCGAGAGTAACCAGATTTTTACCAAACAAAGAAGTAAAATATTCTGTAAAGTTAAATTTCTCTGGACTCATGATGCCCAAACTCTTCAGAATTTTCAATCTTGACCCTCTCTTCTAAACTCTACTTTCATCCCTCAGCAATAAAGTCCATAAATGCATTATTTATATCATTAATTATAATGAGCATTGATTTATGTATGTAGGACTTGGTAGAAATTTAGGTGGGTCTAAAGGAAAGTGGAAGTTTGTGGGAATATAAAGGAAATGTTATATTCTGCAATGTCTCACATGTTGAGGTTGTCCAGGACAAAGAACAATAAGTATATACATATATCTCTATATATGGATATTTATATATAGTACATATATATGTATAATGATCCCCTTGTGACTTCTGTTTCATCTTCCATTTCAGTTATTATTCAGTCATATCCAACTCTTCATGATGCTGTTTGGAGTTTTCTTGGCAGAGATCTTAGAGTAGTTTGCCATTTCCTTCTCCAGATCATTTTACAAATGAGGAGACTGAGGTAAATAGGGTTAAGTGGCTTGCCCAGAGTCATATGGCTAGTAAATGTCTGAGACTAGATTTGAACTCAGGAAGATGAGTCTTCCTGACTTTGGGTCCAGCCTTCTATCCACTATGCCACCTAGCTGCCCTCATCCTCCTGTTATTTTCAGTAAAATTCTCTGTGTCATTGCAAACTCCCTATTCTGTACAAACTCCCACCACATCCATTAATGCCTCTATAATGCCCTCCTCCTACCCATCTCCACCTCAACAATAATACTATTTTGGGATAGCTACAAATCCAAGATTCTTTTCCATGTAGCCCATAATAGTTTACGTAAACTTCTACCTTCTTACTTGTTTAAACTCTTTTGAATTACTGAAAACCGGGGAATAATTTGGATGCCTGTACAGAATGGCTCCTTCCTCCTTTCTAGTTTGCTTGCCTCTTGCTCCACTCCCATCCTTCACCACCCCACTGGAAAATCCAGACACACTGGTTACCATTTCTTGCATACTGCACTCTATCCCCTAATGCTCTGCCTTACTACTAGTGATCTTCCAAGTTCTAGAAGGCTCTTCCTCCTCATCTCTGCCTTCTAATTTCCCTGGCTTCCTTTTGGGGTCTGATCAAAACACACCTTTCCTCTTCCCACCTTCAGTTGCCATCCCTGTCAGATTGTCTTCCATATATTCTCTAAATACATCATAGGTATCTAATTTTCTCTACCATTAGAATACAGTTACTATATACCAGACATTGTACTACTACTGAGAAATAAAAACAAAAACAAATCCTTGTTCTCAAGGAATTTACATTATAAAGGGAGAGATACTTATTTTTAAGGCTAATGATTTGGTTTTCTTCTCTTTCTTTTTAAAAATCCTATTAAAATGGTTTATCTATCTTGTTAGTTTTTTCACAAAACCAGTTCTTAGTTTTATTTATTAAATCAATGGTTTTCTTGTTTGTTTGCTAGTTGTTGTTGTCAGTTTGTTATATCATCTTTAATTTTTATAATTTCCAATTGAGTATTTAATTGGGGATTTTAAATTTGTTTTTTTTCTACTTTTTAAAATTGTATACCCAATTCATTGATCTGCTCTTTCTCTATTTTATTAATATAAATCTTTAGAGATATAAATTTTGCTGTATACAGCTTTTGATATGTTGTCTCATTTTATCATTTACTTTAAAAACTTATTTATCATTTCTATGACTTGTTTTTTATCCCACTCATTATTTAAGATTAAGTTATTTAGTTTCCCATTAATTTTATTCTGTTTACATAGTCTCTCATTAAATGTAATTTTATTGCATTATAATCTGAAAAGGATGCATTTAATATTTCTGCATTTAACTATAAAATTTTGTGTCCTATATGATAAATTTTTATAAAGGTATCATGCATCACTGATAAAAAGATATATTCCTCTCTATTTCCATTCAGTTCTCACCAGACATCAATCATAATTAGATTATCCAAGATTTTATTTATCTCCTTGGCTTCTTTCTTCTTTATTTTTTGGTTAGATTTATCCAGTTCTTAGAAGGGGATGTTTAAATCTCTCACTATTGCAGGTTTATTATCTGTTGCCTTTAAAAATCTGGATGCTATAACATTTGACACATGTACACTTATTATCTATAATACTTCATTATCTATGGTACCTTTTAACATAATTTCCCTCCATTTCCCTGTTTATGTCATTTAATTAGATTTATTTTAAACTTTTTCTGAGATCATTATTGTTACCCATGCTTTTTTTTGATCAGCTGAAGCATAATATACTTACTCCATCCCTCTGTTTTTACTTTGTCTTAATTTTTAAATGTTTCTTTCAAGCAATATATTGTTGATTTTTTATTTTTGATTCATTCTGATATCCCTTTCCATTTTATGGTAAATTCATCCCATTCACATTCATAGTTATAGTATTAATTGTTTATTTTTTTACTCTTTTTTCTTTGCTTCTCTTTTGATCTTATTTGTCCTCAGAAATCTAATTTTCCTCTAATCACTACTTCTCCAATCCCCATCCCTTCTTTAGTCCCTCATTATTTTCCTCCTCCTCCCTTATAAAGTTCCCCCTCTTCTTTCCTCTTGTTCCCTTATAGTTATTGATCTAGTTATCCTTCTCTGGATCCCTATGATACCCTCTTGTTTGTTTAGAGACCCTCTATTATTCCTTCCTTTGTCTTAACTCCATACCCTCTTTTTTCTTAATCCTGATGCACTTTTAAGACTTACTTTCTTAATCTTTATTCCTTTCCCTCCCAACTCCTTAGTGTTAAGAAAAATATTACCCTTCTATATTTATGTACTGTTCCCTCTTTTACCCAGATACAGTGAGAATAAAGTACTAGTATAACCAGTTCTCCATCCTCTCCTTTCTTAATTGTAACATTTCTTTCATTCATGCCTCTTATATATGAGATAATTATTCCATTTTATCCCTTCCCAATCCAATTGTATTTTATGATTAATTCCATTATATTCAGTTTGACCTTGAAGCATCTTCTCTTTTCACAGATAATATAATGCTAGAAATTCAACTAAAGTTTTAGTTGAAACCATCAATAACTTTAGCAAAGTGTCAGGATATAAAATAAATGCATATAAATCATCAGCATTTCTATATATTTACATTTCTATATATCACCAACAAAGTCCTGTAAGAAGAAATAGTAAGAGATAACCCATTTAAAGTAACCACATATGGAATAAAATACACAGGAATATATCTGTCAAAACAAACTCAGAAACTATATGAACATAATAATAAAACATATTTTATATAAATAAAGTCAGATTTAAATAAAGTGGAGAAATATTCATTGTTCATGTGTGGATAAGTCATGACAATTCAACCTAAATTAAATCTACTGATTCAATGCCATCTCAATTAAATTACAAAAAATTTATTTTATTAAACTAGAAAAATAATAACAAAATGCATTAGGAAAAACAATGTTTTAAGAATATCAAAGGAATTAATGAAAAAACAAAAAAGAAGATGGTCTAGCAATACCAGATTTTGAACTATATTATGAAGCAGTAATTATCAAAACTATCTGGTACTGGCTAAAAAATAGAAAAGTAGATGAGTTGAAAGAACAAACACAAACCAAGCAGTTGTAAAAGCTTATAGTAACCTCGTGTTTGACAAATGTAGAGATCTGAGTTTGGGGAATAAGAATTTACTATTTGGTGGAAATTGTTTGGAAAACTGGAAAGCCATCGGGCAGATATAGACCAATATCTTACATCATTTACGAAGATAAGATAAAAGTAGATCCATGATGTATGCAAAAAGAGATATCGTTAGTGAATTAGAACAGGGAACATGTTACCTATAAGATTTATGGATAGGAGAAGAATTTATGAACACGATATAGAAAACATTGTGAGATGTAAAATAGATAATTTTGAAAACATTACATTGAAAGAAAATCAGTTGTGCAAATGAAACTGATATAGCTAAGATGAGAAGGAAAGCATTAAATTGATTAAAAATTCCTTATAGATAGTTTCTTGGATAAGGGTCACATATCTAAAGTATTTAATTTTGTCAAATATGTAAGAATATGAACCATTCCCCAATTAATAGTCAAAAGATTAACAGATCATTCATATCATTTGGATGAAGAAATCAAAGCTATATATAAAAGTATGAAAAAATGCTCTAAATCTTTATCCATTAGAGAAAAGCAAATAAAAACAACTTTGAGATATCATACCAATCAAATTGGCTAAAATAATAAAAGGACAGAATGACAGACTTTGGAGGGGATGTGGAAAAATGGGGTCACTAATACACTGTTTTTGTAATTGTGTATTGATCTAACCATTTTGGAGAGCAACCTGGAATTATGCTCAAAAAGATATTAAACAGTGTATACCTTGACCTAGAAATTCCACTATTACATTTATTTCCTGCGATGTTCAAGAAAAATGGAAAAGAAACTATACATTTTAAAATGTTTATTACAGCTCTCTTTGTGGTGGCAAAGAACTAGAATTTGAAGGGATGCCCATTGACTGGGCAGTAACTAAACAAGTTGTGGCATATGATTGTGATAAAATACTATTGTGCTATAAGAAATGACAAGCAGGTTAGTTTTGGGAAAATGTGGAAAGACCTGAAATTAAGAAGAATAAAATGAGCAGAACCAAAAGAACATTATATAAAGTAACAGAAATATTGTTACTAGAATGACTTGTGTACCTTCAGAGAAAGAACTGATAAATAAAAATAAATAAGACAGTTTTATACATACATATTTTTTTGTCAAATAATGCCTTCTATACTGGGAAGTGGGGAAGGAGGGGGGGAAGGAATTAACTGAGTATTTAATGTAACAAACAAATAAGTAAATTCAGTTTTTAACGAGTTCCCCCTTAGTCATGGTTTAGTTTCCTGATGGGGCTCCTTGCAATATTATGAATTTATGTCTAGGATTTCCTGGGCTCTCAGTGTAGTCACTACAATGTATTATATATGCTACAGATAATTAGCTTATCTGCAAATGCCTCTAGAATTATAATACTAAGGCAGAAGTACAATATAGGAAAATATTTTTAAAGTACTTTGCAACTCTCAAAATTCTTTTCTAGCTATTTTTATTTAATTTTTAAGAATTCTAGTTATTATTACATCCTTCTGTTCCTTCAAAGATTACAAGGTCTTTCTACAGTCAAAGGGGATGTAGAAGGCTATCTAGCCCTAGGCCAAGGCTTCTCTTTTCTCTGCTTTTTCTCCCAAGCAGATCCACCTCAAGGATTTTATTGGGGTGCCACATGTGCTACAGTTCACTTGATAATAAATTTCTTCTAGAACATGGCCAGGTTTCTTTAGCCTATGAACCCTTCTTCCTGAGAAACATCTTTTGTATCTTTTACATATTAATTTTATCTGGTTAATGTACCAGATTTAGGTATATTAATCAATTATTTTAAATGGTATGGTTTGGGGTCTTGATTAAATCAAGCAATCCATACTTTTATATAAGTATATATAAAATATGCAGAAGGAGGCACTATGATCTAATTGGATCAGGAAGGACCTATCTATTACCCATGCAGTGATGCTTAAGCACAGCTTTGGAAGAAAGTAGGGAGGAGCAGCTAGGTGGCTTAGTGGATAGAGAGCTAGACCTAGAGAAGGGAGGTCCTGGGTATAAATCTGGTGTCAGGTACTTCCTAGCTGTGCAACTCTGGGCAAGTCACTTAACCTCAACTGCCTCACTATTACACCCTTCTACTTTAGAAACAACACTTAGTATTGATTCTAAGATGGAAGGTAAGAGTTTTTAAAAAAGAAAGAAAGAAAGAAAATCAGGATTCAAAGAGGCCAAAATGAGGCAGACGTGCATTCTGGGCATGGAAGACATCCTGTGCCCACAGACGAAAGACAAAATGTTATGTACGAGAAACAGGAACAAGTAAGTATGTCTGAACCAGAGCATGAAGGGGAAAAATGTATGATGAAGCCATAGCCATGGGCTTACTATTTGCCAAATTTCTTTCTTGTCTCCAAGCTCTGTATATGAATACAGATGGCGAATATATTTTATGACTCAAAAATACCTTCTCCAATACTCAACAGGAAACCCTATCACCATGTTGAGGGCCCATCACTGCAGACAAGATGGAATTCCCATAACTATTTTCTTCTATGTGTGAACACAGTGACCTCTCAGGATCAGTTCAGCCTCCTGAACCAGAACAGATGGAACAAAAGACACCAAGTCGGAAAAATCAAATACCTTGGGAGAAAATGCCAAGTTTATTTGCAAGCCTATCCATGGGGCTGAAGCTGCTATGAAAACCAGGATACCTGAACCTTTTTAAGCTGTGTGCTATCTTATTGATCAAGTTTGTTTTGACTTGGCTGGTAGACCGAGTGTTTCTCTGTTCCAAGAACTTTCCATGTTTAGAACTAGATAAGGCCGATCAAATTGAAGTCAATCTAGCTACCTCTCTGGGAACAAAATCTGAGCAGAGAGAAAATACGTTTTTTCCTTTGGGGGTTATCTCCTAGGTTAGTTACCGAAGCCAGAGAAGAACAGCTTTCTAAACTGGAAAGTAAATTGATGGTTTGAAAGGAAGGATGACACCAAGGAAGGATAGGTAGGCAATGGATTTGGGTTCAATTCTCTGCTGTCTGGTAGATTTTACCAACCAGTTCTTGTTGTTCACCCTTCATTTCAGAGAGGACTAATGACAGCATGGACAAAATAATTCTAGATAATATAAAATACATAAGGCTATACCTACCAAAACAAACCCAGCAACCATATTAACATAATTACAAAACACTTTATACTCAAATAAAATCGGACCTAAACAATTGGAAAAATATTTATTGCTCATGGATAAGTAGAGTCAATATGGTGAAAATGACAATCCTACCTATATTAATTTACCTATTTAGTGCCATAGCAATCAAAATACACACACACACAAAAAGCATTTCATAGAACTGGATAAAATAACAACAAAGTTCATCTTTGAAGAACAAAAGGTCAAGAATATCAAGGGAATAAATAAAAAAAAAAAGAAGGAGGCTCGGCTATACCAGATATTCTACTGTACCAACTATATTAAAACGTGGTAATCATCAAAACCGTCTGGAAGTGACTAAGAAATAGAATAGTGGATGGACGGAATAAGTTAGACAACCAAGTTAATGTTCATAGCAACTTAGTATTTGATAAACCCAAAGATCCCAGCTTTGTAGGGAAGAACTCACTATTTGACAAAAACTGCTGGGAAAACTGGAGAGCAGTATGACAGAGATTAGGCATAGATCAATATCTCATACCATACACCAATATAAAATCAAAATGGATACTTAATCTAGAAATAAAAGGTGACACCATGAACAAATTTGGGAAAAATGGAAAAGTTTACTTGTAAGACTTATGGATAAGGGAAGAATTTATGGTCAAACAAGATAGCGAACATTATAAAAAATGAAATAGGTAATTTTGATTACATTAAATTAAAAAGGTTTAGTAGAAATATAACCAATGCAACAAGATTTGGGGAAAATTTTTATAGCAAATGTCTGACAAAAGTCTCATTTTTCAAATACATAGAGAACTGAGTCAAATTTATATGAATACGAAGCATTCTCCAAACAAAAAAATAATAATCAAAGGATAGGAACAGACAATACTCAGGTGAGAAAATTAAAACCATCCATAATCATCTGAAAAAATGCTCCAAACTACTATAGATTAAATAAATGCAATTAAAACAACTCTGGGATACTGCCTTAAAACTCTCAGATTGGCTAATATGATCAAAAAGGAAAATGATCAGTGTTGGAGGGGATATGGGAAAAACTGGGACACTAATACACTGCTGGTGGAACTGTGAACTGATACAACCATTCTGGAGAGCAATATGAAGCCACATGCTAAGGGCCACAAAACTATGCACACTCTTGGACCCAGCAGCACCACTAATGGGTCTGTAACACAAAAAGATCAGAGATAAGGGAAAGGGGGTTACCTGTACCAAAATATTTTTAGCAGGTTTTTGTGATGGCAAAAAATTGGAAACTGAGGGGTTGTCCATCACTGGAGGAATGAATGAACAAGCAGTGGCATTTGGTTGTAATGAAATACTATTTCATAAGGAATGATGGACAGGATGAATTCAGAAAACCTGGAAAGACTTAAATGAACTGATGCAAAGTGAAGTGAGTAGAACCAGAAAGACAATGTATATAGTAACAGAAATATTAATATGATGATCAATTGTAAAGACCTAAACTATTTTCAGCAAAGCAATTCTCCAAGATAACCACAAGGGACTCTTGATGAAAATGCTATCCACAGCCAAAGAAAGAACTATAGGAATCACTGCAAATCAAAGCATGCTATTTTCCAATATATTTCCTTCATAAAATGCCTATTGTACATGTGATATGGGTCTTCTCTCATGACATGAATAATATTGAAATATGTATTATATGAGAGTACAGATAGAACCCATACAGACTATTCACTACCTCATGGAGGGAAAGAATGAAAGGAGGGGATAAAATCTGAATTTTAAAATGTCAAAAGAACAATTATCAAAAAATGTTTCTACATGTAACAAAAAAAAGTAAAAAACAACTTACTTTATTCCAATTTTTGGTCTGATGCTTTGATGCTTTCTTCCTTGATACAGTGGTTGCAGGGCTATTCCTTACATGCAAGCAGCAGGAGCTAAGGCTTCTGATTTCTCTTATATTTCAGGAGGCAATAGGCAGTGGTCACTACTCTTCTGCCTTGGTATCTGGTCTCAAATTCTTAAATTGTCATGTGAGTCAGGGGTAAGAATTCCATATCTACGAACTCCTCAAATACAGGTGCGATAAAAATGTATAAAATTTTAAAATACATCTAGAGGTAGTAGTGATGTTGGAGAGGAAGTAATGCCTCGGTGCAGCACCTAATCTTTGTCCCCTGGAAACATCAAACTTCTTTGGGATGCCTTTTAACCCTATACTCCCAGTTCCTACCACAAATACTTTGAAGATTAATCCTCTGAAGAAATGATGTTTCACCTTTTGGGCCAGCCCTGACCTTTAGGACTCATTGAAGGGGGAAGGGGAGGCTACTTTCATCATTTCCAGAGGTTGTCCATGAAGCATGTAGCTTGTAAAATGAGACCTGGCCCTCTCTACAGCATGCACACCTCACACCATTCACAAAAGGAGCTCTGGCTTGACAAGCTCCCCCAGGAGAGGTCTAGTTCAGCCAGCGGGAGAACACAGCATTCAGAGTGCAAGGCTTCCCCCTACCCCCCAGGCTGGGCTTCGATCAATGTTTGGCTTGTGTTCTCTCAATCTAACTCATTCATGAAGTCTCTAACAGAGACTCGTGTCCAGTTAACATAGGGCTAGAAAAAATGAATCATTGTTATTATGGTGTAAAAAGCACAAGTGAGGAAATCTAATAAATGCTTCCATTCAGTTTAGATAGTGGAAAGAATTAAATTGGTTGGAACCTAGATCAAAGCTCATTAATCTTGCATCAACTGTTAGATAGCCCCAGATAAAATCAGAAAGGGTCTTTTCTGGGTTCTCTTTGTTGCCGATACTGCTGCTGAAATTATTCAGGTGAAGTTAGATCATATCTCAATATAGAAAGAGAAAATTAAGTCCAGTGTGTATTAGAGCTGATAGTGGAGTGTTGGTGGGAATGGAGCTGGGGGCAGAATCTTCCAAGTCTCCAACATAAACCCAGTTTATGTGAACACATGTTTTCAGTATGAGCTCACAAGACATCCTAGCTAATTTCTCCATCTCTAATTGAGTTATATGGTCATGATGTGGCACATCCCCTTCAGATAAAGCAGAACATTTTCGTCTTCTAGTTACATTCATTGGTATCAGGTCACAACAAATGTGGGCAAATGTCAGCTCCCAAGTATGCCACTGTGGGCTAAACTGTGCATGTTCTCAATTAACAAGCAAGAGCCCAGGCTGTTCAACAGGGCAACTCTATGACTCTGAATGGGTGTGGGGCAAAATAAGGAACAGAGGCGTTGGAGGGGGATGGAAGGCTAGGAAGACTTAACTGAGAAGGATGCCTGAGCTTGGTCCATTGGTCCTACAATTCCCTGAGTGTGTCTTGTAGTGAATTTAATAACACAGACTGAGGAAGAATGAACTAAGTTTAGGTAATTGGTCAATTAATTAAAGGATTACATTTAGGTTCATTTATAGAACATTTTGATATTCCAGGTCTTCCCACCTCCCCCAGTTAAGTAATTTTTTTCTTTAAGATCTTATCTCAAATTAAAAAAAAATTAAAAATAATATCATGACTCCCTATCTCATGCTGGCTAGAAGTATAAAAGCTACTCGAAGGGGTAATCTCTCTCTATCCTTAGGCAAGGATCTTTGGCTTTCTCTGTTCCTGGCCCTAGACCCTTTATCCCTTTTTAGGCAACTTGGTGGCTCCTCCTTTCTGGAGACTTATTATATTAAAGCTGAACTTAGTATAGACATCTGATCATGGGATCAGTGAATATACATATACGTACATGCTTGTATCCATATAGATACACATACAAAAACATGCATATAAGTATATATACATATATACGAATGTGTCTATATAAATATATACATATCCATTTATCTATCTATCTATCTATCTATCTATCTATCTATCTATCTATCTATCTATCTATCTATCTATCTATACCTATCCATCCATCTATCTATCATCTCTCTATCTATCATGTAACCATTTATCTGCCTGTGCCTATCCATCCATCCATCTATCTATCTATCTATCTATCTATCTATCTATCTATCTATCTACCTACCTACCTACCTACCTGTCATTTTAAAAAATTTACAGAAGTCAGGCCTGGTGGAACATGTCTGTAAATATACATATACACACTTATAGATATATGTTACCATGCCTGACTTTTATAGTGTTTAGTATAGAATATATAATTATATATATATATATCCACATATACATATACCCTTGTATGTGTTATTATATGAGTGTATTTTAAATATTTGGTTCATGAGTCTAATATCTCAGTGTTGCATGGAAATAACTGTTTCCCAGAGACTAGGCCAGAGATTGCAAGGTTTATATGTCCTACCACGATGAAAAGCATCTAAGTACTAGCTTAGGTTGGAGAGGTATAGGATCATAAGTTTGGACAACATACTATAAATTGTTTTTGCCACAACTCATAAAACTGTCTACTAGATGTGGAGGGGTTGTGAACTCCACTGGGGTGGGTGGGATACCTACAGGGATGTTGTGAGGCTCAAAAGTGATAATAGATGTAAAGCACTTTATAAACCTTAAAGCATTATATAAATGCAAATTATTATTATTGTTATTATAGCTTCCAATCACCTGGCCTCTGACTCATAATGACTTCATCCCCTCAGCCTCCCATTGAACTCAAACAATTTTTAGAGAACAACACACTGGTGATGGTAAATGTTTAACAACAGAACTCTCCAGAAAAAAATGTAAATACAAACACTTTTAAGTTTAATCTGCATTATTAACACTTCCTTATGTCTAGACCAGTGATTCCCAAAGTGGGTGCCACCGCCCCCTGGTGGGTGCTGCAACGATCCAGGGGAGTGGTGATGGCCACAGGTGCATTTGGGGGCAGTGAATAACTGTAAGGGGGCAGTGACAGTATGTGACAGGGGGCCTAAGTAATATTTTTTCTGGAAAGGGGGTGGTAGGCCAAAAAAGTTTGGGAACCACTGGTCTAGACAATCAACAAAGCAACAAATCAAGCCCTGATTGTAGTGATTTTTATTTATGAGGCATAAATGCTTACCCTGAAAATTTAACAAAGATCTTACACACTAACACACCCCTGGCTGCCCAAATCCACGCTGCAGAAATCACAGCTCTTTACTGCTTTGTATCATTGTTGTTGTTTGGAAGGGTCTATTTGTTTTTCTGGGATAGTCTCTTTCTAATAAGTTATCTTTACTCCAGAAGCACTCTCCTTTCTCTTTCATGAGCACCTCACCCCATTCCAGAAACTTCCAGCTTTCATTCTACTTTCCTGCTTGTATAAGCTTCCCTTTCTATGACCTCCGAAGTGGGACACCAAGAGTAGGCACCTGACTGAGACCTTACGCCTCATCACGAAATACTTGGCTCTCTTTAGCATTTCTGACTCTCCCTCATAAAGGATGAGAGATGTAGGTATGACAAAATGTCAAATCCTGGGAGCAGCCTCTTGGGAGATGATGATGTCCTCCTTCTTTCTCTAGAACCCAAGGACCTCTCTGGATTCTGGTTAGATTTTGTCTTTGACCTGACTCATGTCCTTGACCTGACTCAGTTACTAGGATTGGAACTTGTAAACCCCATTCACATCAGACTTTCTCATGCTCTTGTTTTTCTCTAGGTAAAATCATGTGGTCTTCCCTCTTGAAACAAATATGCTAAATAAATGAGCCTATTTCTTCTAGCCTTAACATGATCATCTAATTTTTTCCAAAAGTCCCTTTTGAATCCTAGTAACAAACCATTTCATTTATGTTGTGGTCATGGTATTCCTTCACTGGTTCTGGGAAGGACAGTTCCTATGTGTCCTGATATTGGGTAGATGATATGGGCTGTCCATTGGTTATCTGTGGCTCTTCTGATCTGCCAACTTCTGATGACTTCTTTTGTGCCCTTCTCATAGAAACTTTCTCATGAATAAATATATAGTTCAGCCTATCCATGTGATAAGAACAACATTGTTATTATGTGATGTATGATGTAATATAGTGTAACATATACATTAATGTAATAATGTAATACATGTAATAATACCATTTATAAGCATTTGCATAGCACTTTAATGTTTATAAAGCATTTTATAAATATTACCTCATTTTTCCTTATAATAACTTAGATGCAAGTGCTATTAATATCACTTTCAGTTTACAGTTGAGGAAATTGAGGCACAAAGATGTTAGGTGACTTGCCTAGTGTCACATAGCTAAAAAGTAGATGAGGCTGGTTCTGAACTCTTCCTGATTCCAGGCCCAGCACCTCGCTGCCTCCTTATTGCCATTTGTGTGACTCAACTATAAATCTTTGGAGATGATGGAATTCCATGATTTAGAGTCACATGACATTACCACAAAAATACAGTTTTTCAAAAGATGGACCTTCACTTCAGGGAGATGCTTGGAATTTTCCAAAGACCAGCTCGCTCTTGTTTTCATGCTCAGTTTGAGATTGTATGGCAGACCACATCTTTACAGGTGCATAATTGACCAAAAAGTATAGAAAATACACTGGGCTTATTGTTTGTTGACTATAAAAAAGTACTTAATTCTACAGAGAAAACTGACACCTAAAAGACTCTACCAATAAGGTATCTCCCATATATTCATCAGAAGCATAAAAGCTCATTAAGGGCAGGCTTTTAGCTCTTTTGTAACCTCAGAATTCATGAGAGAGCCTGTAGGTACTTACTAAATGTTAATTGATTGATTGAGGGGCCTCAAATATAATAATCACCAAAGGTGCTTGACATCATCATGGAGGATATCTTTTGCAAGGTCATGATAGGAATTCCCTATAGATAGTGAAGTCCTCCACATATCCTAAATTAGAACACTGCAGAACCTCCTAAGTTAGATCCATAGTCACTTTTTAAAAAAAACCCTTAGCTTTCATCTTAGAATAAATACTGTGTATTTGTTTCAAGGTCGATGCACGATCTGTGCTGACGAAACCCTGCTTGTTCTATTCTCAGCTTCTTGTCCAAGGCCTCCTTCAGTCTTTCTAGGATTACTCTGGTCAGGATTTTGCTGGGAGTGGATAGAAGCATGATTCCTCGCCAGTTGCTGCATTGGGATAGGTCACCTTTCTTGGGTAGCTTCACTAGGTAGCCTAGTTTCCAGTCTGTCGGGACTTGTTCCTGTTCCCAGATCTTCTGCAGGAGGGGTTGTAGCATCTCCGCTGACAGTTCTGGGTCTGCCTTGAGTGCCTCAGGGGGGATGCCATCTGGACCTGCGGTCTTACCATTTTTCATGGTCTTGATGGCTTTGATGATCTCAACTTTGGTAGGTGGGCCCGTGTTCACCTGAAGCAATTTGGTGGCTGGTGGTATGTCCGGAACAGTTGGTGGAGGCGGTCAGTTCAGGATTTCTTTGAAATGCTCTGCCCATCGGGCTCTCTGCCCTGCATCGCTTGTTATTGTCTTGCCAATCTTGTCCTTCACTGGCTTGCTAGGGTTGTAATTCTTTCCCGATAGAGTTCTTGTTATTTCGTATAGCCTCTTCATGTTCCCCTCATCATCGAACAGTCCATCGAGTGGCAGTCCCCCCTCTACATGACTTTCATGGATTTCAAGAAGGCATTTGACAGCGTAGACAGGAACATCATCTGGAGATTGATGCAGCATTACGGGATTCCCCCGAAGCTCATCAACATCATCCAGCGGTTATACGAAGACTTTACCTGCCAGGTCATCCACAATGGGAAACTGACGGCTCCCTTCACAGTGAAGACCGGAGTGAAGCAAGGCTGCATGCTTTCGCCCCTTATCTTCTTGATGGTCATAGATTGGACCATGAGAAGAACTACCAAGGACAACAATACGGGCATTCAATGAACTCATACCAAACAGCTTGAGGACCTTGACTTAGCGGATGACATCTGTCTCCTTTCTCACAAGCAGCAGAATGCACAAGCCAAACTTGCACGACTCTCTGATGAAGCGGAGAAGACAGGTCTGAAGATCAACAAGAGGAAGACCAGGTGATCACAGTCAACAGCAGACAGGACCTGCCAATCCAACTACAGGGAGAAAACATCAAGGAGACGGACCACTTCACCTATTTGGGTAGCATCGTCAGTAAGGACTGCGGAGCAGATGAGGACATCAGAAACCGAATCAACAAAGCCAGACATGCATTTAACACCCTGCGGTCTGTCTGGATCTCCAGAGCACTGTCCCTCGTCACTAAGCTCCGAATCTTCAATACCAACGTAAAGGCCGTCCTCCTATATGGATCAGAAAGCTGGAGAGTGACGAGCGCTAACACCAACAAACTCCAGGTCTTTGTTAATAGATGTCTACGCCACATCTTGAACATCAGATGGCCTGAAAAGATCTCCAATGCTAGTCTCTGGGAAAGAACAATCCAGTATCCCATTAGTCAGGACATAAAGAAACGTAAGTGGAGATGGATAGGACATACACTATGAAAACCGGAAGACAACGTAGCCAGACAAGCACTGAGCTGGAACCCTTCAGGGAGGAGGAAAGTCGGAAGGCCAAAACAGACCTGGGGATCTGCCGAAAATGAAACAAAAACGGTCGGAATGACATGGGCCCAGCTGGGGGAAGTTGCCCAGAACAGAGTCCGCTGGCGTGAGATGGTTGCGGCCCTATGCTCCTAAGGAGTCAACAGGAATAATAATAATAAATAATAATTTGTTTCAAGGCAGAAGAGCAGTAAGAGCTAGGCAATGGGGGTCAAGTGACTTGCCCAGGATTACACAGATAGGAAGTTTCTGAGGTCAAATTTGAACCCAGGATCTCCCATCTTCAGATCTGGCTCTCAATCCAATGAGCCACCTAGCCACTTCCTCCATAATCAGTTGTTTTTTTTTAAACCCTTACTTTCTGTCTTGGAGTCAATATTGCATATTGGCTCCAAGGCAGAAGAGTGGTAAGGGTAGGCAATGGGGGTCAAGTGACTTGCCCAGAGTCACACAGCTGAGAAGTGTCTGAGGCCAGATTTGAACCTAGGACCTCCCATCTCTAGGCCTGGCTCTCAATCCACTGAGCTACTCAGCTGCCCCCTCCATAATCAATTTTTAAAGTTTTGTCTGACTATCCACATAGGAAAAAACAAATTGATGAAGAATGCCTATTGTCCAGACTAAAACATATAGTTAGATAAACAAATCATAGAGCTGGTACATCGGTATAAATGAATGAATGAAAGATAATTTATTATGCACTTACTCTGTGTTAGGCAATACAAATTAAAAAATGATACAGAGGGCAGAATTTTAAATATAACTAATTGTCCTCCCCCTCACTTTTCTCTCTCTGTGTCTCTGTGAGAGTGCCGCTCTTTCTTTCTCTGTGTCTGTCTGTCTGTCTGTCTGTCTGTCTGTCTGTCTGTCTGTGTTGGCCTCTCTGTCTCTCTCTCTGTCTCTCTGTCTCTCTGTCTCTGTCTCTCTCTCGCTCTCGTTTTCCCCTATCAGAATTTCCTTGAGGGCAGAGACTGCATATGTAATTATATTTTGGTATATATATGTGTGTGTGTGTGTGTGTATGTATATATATATATATATATATATATATATATATATATATATGTATTATGCCTATTTGTGTTTGTGTAGGTGGTGACCAGGGAAGGGAATTTGGTCTGAGAAATCATGTGACTATTCAGTGGGGCCATGGGGTATTTAATTAGGTTGCTGCAAGCAGGACAGGCTAGATGACACACTACCTGGAGAAGATGGTCACATAGCGTGGATTGGTATGAGGCTGTCTAGATAGAGTGAACAAACTAGGGGATTTTGCATTTACTCCCTCATAAGTTCAGCTCCACCCCAATGTGGGAGTTCCAAAACTAAGTAAACTAACTTCCCCAGGGAAGTTTGGTCCTTAGGGTACTATTCATATATCTTAGACGCTACAGATGGGCAGTGATTGGATCTCATAGAGTTCATGGTGCAATTTTTAAAAACTGGGTTCTGATTTGGCTCAATATTTGTCTGATTAATATGGGTTATTCCAATTCTTTATATGATCCCTACATTAGACCCAGAATAAGCTTCCTTCTATTGCTTTTCTCTGAAATTATTAATTTAGGACTATTAATTGCAATGGGAGGGGGGAAGGGAAGGAGGAAGCAGGCAAGGAAAACAGTAGTCTTAGTTGGAAGTAAGTTATGGAGATATTGGATCTTTCAATGAAAATCTCGAGGATCTGACAGTGAATCTGACTGCTCTGAAAGAAAGAGTTTTTTCTTCACTGACCTTTCTTCATTGACCTTCCATCCTTGGTGGTCAGTTATTTCTGGTGTCAGAGACATTGATCCCTTATGTAATTGTTTTAACCTATTTAGTCTGTTAATTAAAATCAATAGCCAATCACCTTCCCTCCTTACCCCCACCCAAGCCATTTACTTAGATAATAACTTCCTAACAACAATGTGGGAGTTTCCAACAAAGTAGACCAATCAGATTCCTACAAAAGTGTCTCACTACTGCTCTCTTCTTCCAAGAAAAAAATATAAGGGTGGGGGGTAGCTAGGTGTCTAAGTGATAGAAAGTAAGTCTTGGGTTCAAATTTTACCTTGGAAACTTTTTAGCTAGGTGACTTTAGTAAAAGTCACTTAATCCCTCATTGCTTGGCACTTACTGGAACTAATATACAGTATTGATTCTAAGACAGAAGGCAAGGTTTTTAAACACATGCACACACACACACACACACACACACACACAGAGGGAGAGAGACGGAGAGAGAGAGAGAGAGAGAAAGAGAGAGAGAGAGAGAAAGAGAAAGAGAGAGAGAGAGAGAGAGAGAGAGAGAGAGAGACAGAGAGAGACAGAGAGAGACAGAGAGAGAGACAGAGAGAGAGACAGAGAGAGAGAAAGTGTGAGTTACCATCAAGTGCCATGGAACAAAAACACCTAATTCTAGATTGGTGAATATCATCGGGGAAGAAAGAAAAGCATGCAACCCTATCCACACTAGTACTGGGGACCAAGGCTAACCACAATTTCATAGTTTTCTAAAATTTTTATTATCTGCATGTTTCTTTTATGAATGAACAAAAAAGTATTTATTACTACTTTTTCATTCATTCATTTAACATACATATCCCCGAGAATACAAAAAGAAAAACAAGATGGCTCTTGCTCTTGGTTAGGGAAGGAAGTACAGACCACAAATCCAGGTGATTCCAGCTGCACATGACTTGGAAAGACTTAGTGCTCCTTGGGATGCAACAGTAAAGCAAGGGCTGCTAGGTAATACAGTGGACAGAGCACTGGGTATGAAGTCAGGAAGAGCTGAGTTCAAATCTGACCTCAGATTTACTAGCTGTGTGCTCTAGACAGGTCCCTAACTTCTGTTCAACCTGGTTTCATCACCTATAAAAGGGGATAATAATACTACCTCCCTCTTAGGGTTGTTGTGAAGATCAAATAACATAATATTTGTAAAGAGTTTAGCACAATGCTGGCATGTCATAGGTGCTTAACAAAAGGCTTGTTTCCTTCCTTCAACACAATAATGTATCTTCTTTGATACTATTTCACTGATATGGTCATCAAATCCATTTCTGATGCTGAAATATTTAATAGTGTCAGGAACTTTGATGGTAAGAACTTTTTTTTTTTTAAACCATACCTTCCCCTTCTTACTACCTAACTTCCCCTTTTATGGTGCTTTGAGACTTATTCAAGACTCAACAGCCTCATGACAGAGGTAGTACAATCACTGCTCCCATTTTATGTGTAAAGAAACTGAGGATCAACTGATCCAATCTGAGGTCAAATAGCTAGAAAGTGGCAGAACTAGAATTTGAATCTAACTCTTCGTCTCAGAGGAATCACCTTTGACTCTTTCTTCCCTTCCTCTCATACCTCAGATTGGATCAGTTGCCAAGTTTTCTTAATTCTGTCTCTAAAGTATCCCCTGCTCTCTTCTCATGTAGCAGGGTCCTTGTTTAGACCCTCATTGCCTCTGTTCTGGACTCTTGCAATCATCTTAGCCTGACTGTCCTCCTTGTGTCCAGCCTCTTTCTTAATCCATCTTCTATGGAAACACCACCTTAATACTTCTAAGACACACACTGGCCCCAGATCCTCTCTTGACTCAAAAATATTCAATGGCTCCCTATTGCATCTTTCAAAAAACATAAAATGAAATAAAATAAAATAAAAACTCATTCACCTGGCATTTAAAACCTCCCACAATCTGGCTGCCACCTTCCTTTCTAGACATGGTTTCTATTGCTCCTCTTTACTCAAGTTGTGTTTCAAACAAATTGCTATTCTAGTTGTACCTGGAACTATACATCCTATCTTCTGTCTCCATACCTTTACAAATGCATGTATGTAATGAACTCTCTCCTTACAATAATCTCTAAAAATCTCTAACTTCTTCAAAATATCTATCTGTTCCTTACCTCCTTCCATGTTCCTATGAGAAGCTTTCCCAAACCCAATTCCTCCCCAGGTAGTGCTCTCTCCTTCTTTAAATGATCTTATATTTACTCATCTGTTATATTTATTATAAATAATGTATACTATATTCCTCCCAGTAGAATGGAAGCTCTTCGTTTTTTCTAAATTTTTATTTTGAATATTTTCCCCTAGTTAGATGTTTCATGTTCTTTCCCTCTCCCCCCAAACCTCCCTAACCCGCCTTAGACAATGCACAATTCCACTGGGTTTTGCATATACCATTGATAAAGACCTAATTCCATATTACTGATAGTTGGACATGAGTTATCGTTTAGTGTCTACATCCCCAATAATATCCCCTTCAGCCCATGTGTTCTAGCAGTTGTTTTTAAATGGAAGTTCTTTGAAGGCAAAAATGTATATTCTTAATGCCTACCACAATGCCTTACATATAGCTGGCATTTAATAAATGCTTATTGAAATGAATTCATTCTGATTCCAGACCTAGAATTCCTTCTGCTACACTTTAACTGCTCTAAATCAGGGTCTGACCCATTTTAGGCTTGTATGTTGTTATGTTCTAAGAGAAGAGAATTCTATCACACAGTGATCTTTTGACCTGCTTGTAAATTGGATTTCAGTGAGGCAAGAGTTGCACAGTCATCAGCCTCACCTTCTTCCAGAGTCATTAAAGTTTAAGACAACCGGCAATGGTTTGGGGTACAGCAGGTGACCTTGGCATCTTCCTTGTCTGACCAAGTTCTGAGCACTCCACGGTGCCTGCTTCAGCCACCTTTATGGACCTTGGAACAAATTATTTTCATCTGCCTAAGCTGCCTGCAGAAGTCTTCACATGCTTGGGGTAGACAAGTCTCCCTAACTCAGTAATGCGTATGAGACCCTCAGTCTGGTGTAGATCATCTGTAGAGACAGTTTGACAGGACTTTGGCTGCAGCACATGCTACAGCTTCTTGGAGCCACAGGTAAGAGCTGAGTGACGGGTGGGCACCAAAGATGGAAGAGCAGCCCTGAGAAGAGCTGGGCAAGCCCTCATACCAGAGGTGCCACATCCTCTCTGAACACCTCTTACACTCTTGGTATTTAATGAATGCTTGTTGAAATAGATTAATTCTGATTCCAGATCTAATAATTTCTGATATATCTATGCTGCCCTAAAACAGGAACCTGACTTATTGTAGGCATGTACATAGACCTAGTAAATCATATACATACTATGTAAGTGTAGACCTAGTAAAGGTGTCATGACTTACTTGTCTTTGCATCTCTCTTAGTAGCTCACATGGGCTTTGCACAGACTAAACGGCTTAATGGGTATTTTATAGGTGACAGGCAGGCAGCTCAGTGGGTTGAGAGCCAGTACCAGAGGACAGAAGGTCCTGGGTTCAAATTTGTGCTCAGATACTTCCTAGCTGGGTGACCCTAGCACTTAACCCCCTTGCCTAACCTTTACTACTCTTCTGACTTGGAACCAATACTCAGTATTGATTCTAAGACAGAAGGTTATGGATTTTTTAAAGTATTTTATAATTTGATTTTCACTTCCATCCATGCCATATTGTCCTATAGTTGTGGTAGTCTCATTCATTTCTAATCAGTTCGTGTGGACTTTTTTTTATCATTCATAGAGCAATTTTAGGCATGTTTTGAGCCAGGCATCCAGTAGATGGAATCTGGCTCACTGACCAGCACAAAAACATGAATGATGGCTGGGCTGTGACTGGCTGGGAAGTATTTGTGGATAACTTCGGTTAATAAACCAAAGGGATGATGTCATTGTTGACAGGGCCCAGAAGGAGGAAATCAAAGTCAAGTAGCTTTTGGTGGCTCTTGTAGACCAAATCAAACCCCTGTTTGGTCATTTTACTTGACTTCAGTGATGCAAATGGCATCAGAAAATCCTGAGAGCCCAGAACAAACACCCTGATCCTCATGATGGATGGGGGATTTTTTTCCCCATCCAAAAAACCTGGGTCACTTTTACTCTTACAGAAAGCCCTTAGAATTTTGTAGGCCCTTGGAAAAGCCTACCTGGACTGGAGATTTATAATGTATTTATGAGATAATTAATTCTTGGGGAGATATTCCTTTTCAGCTGAATGACCTCACCCCACAGGGGAGAGATTAAGTCACTGCTAACTCTCTTGAGTCCACCTTAGTTTTGGATGGCAAAAGAAGGGCGTGAGTAGAGACTTCATGGTACCTTATATTACAGAGTAATGAAATAAACTTGGTGCCCCCTTAGGACATTTTATCCTGTGCAAATGGTAAAATGTACTCCGACTCAGATTTTCATTTCCCTGAATCCTGCCCAAACTGGGGCCAGGGCTAGGATTTCAGGGTGAACCAAGCAAATGCATTTACTATAAACACAGACAAGTCGTAGCCAAGTAGAGTGCCCTGATTGTCCTTGCTCTCCTTCTTTCTTTTTATGCTTCCCAAGTACACATGGGCCTGATTCATATATTATAGTTCTTCTCTTGGATTGTTTTTCATGCAGAAACTCTTTAAATCCCATGAATAGTAGAAACCCACTCTATATGGTTTTGTCCTCTGAGGAAGCACCAAAGAAAATTCATCTCTTGGAAGAGAAGAGTTTAAAAAATTGAAATTCAGAACTTTGCTAAGAAATTGCTAAGAAAATAGGTGAAAGGTAGGATAATGTATATATCAACAAGGTGCCAAACTTTCTTGGACCTGAAAATTCAGAAATGATGGTGTTTCTAAATTGGCTTAAGAAAGTACATCACTGGCCAAATCTCCAAGAATACAGGGCTTTCAGTGTAGGCAGAGAAAATTGTTTTTAAAACCACTGCAGAATAAAGAGTCTTTTACACAGGTTCTCTCTCTCTCTCTCTCTCTCTCTCTCTCTCTCTCTCTCTCTCTCTCTCTCTCTGTCTCTCTCTGTCTCTGTCTCTCTCTGTCTCTCTCCCTC
>NC_058130.1:337711132-337773592 GCF_016433145.1 Gracilinanus agilis | reverse complement strand
CTTTCTTTCTTTCTTTCTTTCTTTCTTTCTATTATCTATTTTGTCTGTCTTTCTATCTGTCTATCTATTTATCTATCTATCAATAATGAAGTCCCTTGGAAAATGCTTGCCTAATAGACAGTCAATATACTCGATACGACCAGTAATTGCTTCATTCTTGTCTTTGTATTTTAGGCACCTAGCATGGTACTTGACATAGCCATGGATGGTAGAATGGGCCTCCAAGTTGGAAAGATCTGGTGCTAAGTCCTGCCTCTGACACATCCCTGGCTGTGTTACCTTAGGCAAGTCACTTCCTCTGAGTGCTCTAAGCAACTCGCTAGGCCTCTAAATTGCAGAGAACAGCCTGAGCTGAATAGATAGTGGAAATTTCCTCCTCCAGGGATTGCCTATACCAATTAAATCACAGGTCCAGGCCCCATTCATTAATAACTGCTTGTTCATTGATTTTGTTCATATAAATATCTATCATTCATCTACTAGACACATTACAAAAAAGCAGGAATTACATGAAACTGCTCTCAGGAGGGATTTGGAGAAATGGAGACAGTAGACTCTTCCTTTGTTCTTCAGCTACAGGATTCAGCAACTTTGGGGAAAAAACACCTGTCCTACCATGCTGCTCTTACTCTCTTGGTCCTTACTTTAGGTATGTCAATCACCTCAAGGAAAAATTCAGGTAAGCTGGGATGACTAGAATTTGCTAGACCTGGCATATTTGTGGATTTCATGATAAAGTAGTACCTCTAAAGAATTTTTTTCTCTGTGTCTAAAAGAACCAAAAAGCATCGTTAAGCTTCAGATTCTTCCTGAGAAGTGACTGAGCACTATGACAGGTTTTCATCAAAAGTCTATCCTCTTCTTCCTATCACCTTGAAAAAAAATTAATGCTAGGAGGAGACAGAGGTGTAGAGAAATAGAAAAAGAATGAGAGACAGAAAGAGAGAATAAAAAGATGAGTCAGACACAGGAAAGCGAGCAAGCAAGAGAGAGAGAGAGACAGACAGACAGACAGACAGACAGAGACAGAGAGACAGAGAGACAGAGAAAGAAAGAGATAAGAAGAAGCATGGTGCTTGATACTTTCCCCTCCAGAGATTGCCTATGTTTCCCAACTGCTGAGCTTTGGAGATAGAAATATGAGTCATTCCCCCAGTTGATGGGCATCGCTTCAGTTTCCAATTCTTTGCCACCCCAAAAAGGGCTGCTCTAAATAATTTTTGGATTTTTTTGCTTTGCTTTTCTTTAAAACTCTTGCCTTCTTTCTTAGAATCAATACTGTGTTTTGATTTCCAGGAAGAAGAGCAGTAAGGGCTAGGAAATGAGGGTTAAGTGATTTGCCCAGGGTCACATGGCTAGGAAGTATCTGAAACCACATTTGAACCCAAGGCCCTTTGTCTTTAGACTTGGCTCTCAAAACACTGAGCCACCTAGCTTCCCCCTGTTCTAAATATTTTTGTACATAAAAGTCCCTTTGCTTTTTCTTTGATCTTTTTCAGGGTACAGATCTAGGAGTGGTATTGCTGGGTCAAAGGGTTCTCAAAGTTTCATAGCCTTTGGGTATTGTTCAAAACTGCTTTCCAGAATGGATGGATCAGTTCACAACTCTATCAATAGTGCATTAGTAGCCTGTTTTTCTCGTATTTGTATTTTCAGAGAGTAAACTTAGCAAAAACTTAAAAAATGCTTTATCCATCTCTATAAATTTTATTCTGCAAGGGACATTTCCCAGAGACATTCTAGGAATTTTCTCTGTGTTCAAAAAACAATTCAAATGATCAGAATCCCATTACTATAAATTTCAAGGGTTTGAGGAAATCCTCTGGAAATTTTAAAAACTTTTGTAGCATGAAGCAAGTAGAACATCCACTGAGACTTGGTTAACTTTTGGTTCTGCAGAAATTTCATTGGGAAATTATTTGTTGTAACCAAGTTTGTCCCATAACAAGAGTACTATTGCTTAGTACCTGAGAACAATGGTACCTGAGAAGGAAGTTAGATAGACAGTAAGGACTCAATGAGTTTGATGACATTGGTGATAAGAATTTGTCCAGAGGGGAGTCTGTAGGACCCTATCAGAGGCAGAAAGCTTAATTTCAAATCCACTTAAGATAAAAAAGAAAGATTTTCTAAATTAACTTGCTTTCCACTCTCAAAAACTCCCTCTCTTCTCAAAGAATCTTGGGTTTGGAAGGAAGAGGAAGCCACCTACTCCAACTCATACCTGAATAAGAATCCTCTCTGTAACATTCCCTACAGATTATCATCCATTTATAGTTAAGAAGCTTTTATTAAGTATCTACTATTTGACTAGCTTTTACTTGAAATCCTCTCATGAAGGCTAACCTACTATCTTCCAGAAAATTCCATTTTTGGTTAGATCTAAATGAGAGAAAGACTTTCCTTTTTATGAAGGCTAAATTTATACTTTTACAACTTTTAGTAACTTTGCAACTTTGCTCCTAGTTGTATCTTCTCTAGCTATACAGGGTAATTTTAATTCCTCATTCATGTTACAGTCCTTCAAATACTTTAAATCAGCTGTCATGTCCCCTACTGTCTTTTCTTCTCCAGGCTAACCATGCCAAATGTCTTTTATTGGGCCTCATATGGCATGTTCTCAAGGTCCTTCACCACCTTCATTGCCCCTGCTCAACCACAAGGCTTAGACCAGGCCAGATTTGTTCTTTCAGCTGTTAAAATCTGGTTCTTGTCATGAGCTAAAGTAGACATCTATTTTGATACCGGTATTACATGCCTCTGGCCAAGCAGAGCACACATATTATTTACCAGGTTAATCAAGACGATGGAAAATATCATAAAATGTCTTCTGCCATATGGGGAAAAGGGTGAATGTGCTGACATGTGAACTTCTGCCAGTTCTACAAAAAGGCTGGAATTTCAAACCTTTCTCCTACCTGATGTGATAGCTCTCTCTGATCAAAATTCTTTTCGCCCCCTGCCCATTCCCTTCTTGACAGCACATCTGTGCATCTCCTTCTCTTCATCTATTTTAGCCTTGAGAAAATCATATTCTGGGACAGCTCTCAGATCTGCCTTTTGTCTCAACTGTTTCAAGAAAAAAATGGTTCAAGAATCCCACCACTCTACTTGTTCCCTGTTCCTCTGCTCTCCAATTCTACCTCCTAGCTCAAATGGGATAGGGAGGGGAAAAGGTCTGAGATTTAAAAAAAAAAAAATCTATGCCATGAACAGAAAAATGGATGGAGTCAAGAGATCTCTTTTCTTTTCCTGGCTCTGCAATTTGAATCACTCAAGCCAAACCTTTGGCCATTTTACACTAAATATGAAATAGATACTTCATATTGTGTGTCTCTGGCAAAAAAAAATATTAACTGGCTTACGGGGATGTTTTGGGAATTCAAGGCATAATTGATGCAATTATCTTGACTTTCTCCATGAGGAAATGTAGGTACTGTATAAGAAGAATGGTCCCGATCGCCTAAGATCTATAGGAGACATTTTAGTGAAGTGGAAAGTTGCTGGATTCAGTTTTTGTTTTTTAGTGTTATCTTTAGCTTTAACAGCTTAAAATGGCATTATAAGTTTTGTGACACCCTGTATATACATTTGTTCTTCACAGTAACAAGTTTCCTGAAGCAAGTACTAGAGGTGTGATACTCATTTTAGAGAGAAGATTGAGTCTTAAGAGTGACTTACATGGGTTTAATTGCCAGTTCTACCATTTATTTTGTGTATGACCTTGGTCAAGTCATTTAATGCCCCAAGGAATATGTCTTATCTTAATGTAACCCCATTGATAAATGACTCCTCATTAGTGGAAATCCATGCTTGCTGCATGTAAAGTAAGAGAGTTGGACTATATGACCTCTAAGGTTTCTTTTATCTTTAAATCTATTATCCAGTGACTATTTTTGCTTCTAAAATGCTTTACAAATACTACCAAACTTGTAGAATAATAGAAATGAGTAGCTCCTTCCCTGCTTAGATCTTGCTTTCAACCTGAGAGTCCTAATTAGCATAGAATATTCTCTTTCAGCAATATTACAGATCTTTTAGTTCCTTGTTTATGCTACTCAGAGTAGGACTTCATGATATAATAGAATGAAAGTTGGATCCAAAGTCAGAAGAGATGTGGTGAAGCTACCCCTTAATTAGATGAATTTAGTGACCAGCATTAACATGTTATTTCACCACTGTGGTGAATTTCTTCATTCTTCATTCACAATTTCTTCGTCTTCAAGATTAGGTTTTTGGCGAGAATTCGGAGATGATCTTTAAAATTACTCTAAGCTCTGAAATTATGATAGTATTTTTTAGGATCCATACCTGTGATTTCATTGGTAAAGGAAACTCCCTGTGGATGAGGAAACTCCCTCTAACATTTTTATTATTGTTTGGTTGTTTTAGTCATGTCTGACACTTTGTGACTCCATTTGAGGTTTTATTCACAAAGATACTGGAGTGGTTTGCCATTTCCTTCTCCCGTTCATTTTTTTGCAGGTTTGCCATTTCCTACTCCCGTTCATTTTTTTCTAACCCACAAACAAGATTAAGTGATTTGCAAAGGGTCATACAGCAAATAAATGTCTGAGGGAGGATTTTATTGACTCCAGATCAAATACTCTATCCACTGTGCCACCTAGCTGCCTTCTACCAATACGATTGGCAGCTGTCCTGTAAGTTTTAATTTTAGAGAGTGGCCTAGGGGCATTGAGGAATAACTTAACCCTGGCTCTTACAAACAATATATTTGCTGGGTAGGTAGGTCTTGAATCAATTGCCAGAAATATCTTGAATCATTGCCTTTCAGATCAATTTATCATTCCATTAACTCTCTAGACCTATTCTCACTTCCTTTGCTCCATTTCCTACCCAAAATGAGATGTATGGAGTGTTCAAGGAGGAATAGTAACTCTGATATGAGGGCTTGCTGATCCCTTTTCAGGGCTGCTAGTCTACCTTTGGTGTCTATCTTTCAAATCTCAGCTATGGTTCCAAAAATCTGTAGTATGTGTAGTGGTCATACTCTGGTCAAATCATCTCAATAGACAGACTAACCAGGTTGAGGGTAACCAACAGTTCTAAAACCTGTTGATGAGTTAAGGGAATGTCTACTCCAAGCATGTGAAGATTTCTTCCAAAAAAATGGATGGATAAGAACAATTTGTTCCAATGGCCATGAAGTCAGCTAAAGCAGGCTCTGTAGAGTGCTTAAAGCTTGTTAGACATCAAAAAAGTCAAGATTATTCATTGTATCCCAGCCATCACCAGTCACGTTGACTTGTCTTGCCACTGAACTTTGATGACTCTGGAAGAGAGAGTGAAACCAAAAGACTTTGTGTAATTCTGCCTCATTTAATTTCAATTCACACACAAGTTAAGACATCACCCCATGACATTATTGGTCTTCTTTAACAAAGAAGAATGAACAACAGCAACACTTTCCTGGCTACAATTACTCTATATATGTATTGATTCCCTCTCTTGGAATGGAAGCTTCTTCAGTAATCATCAAAACAAGCTGGTACTGGCTAAGAAGTAGAAAGGTAGATTGATGGAATGGAATGGAATAGAAGAAAATGACCTCAATAATCTAGTGTTTGATAAACCCAAAGATCCCAAATTTGAGGATAAGAACTCACTGACAAAAACTGCTGGAAAACAGTATGACAAAAAATAGGTTTAGATCAGTATCTCACAATATATACCAAGATAAGGTCAAAATGGGCGTATGATTTAAACTTATGATATTATAAATAAATTAGGGGAACATAGAATGATTTACCTGTCAGATCTATAGAGAAGAGAAGAATTTATGACCAAACAAGAGATAAAGAACATTATAAGATATAAAGTGAATAATTTTGATTATATTAAATTAAGAAGTTGTATACAAACAAAACCAATGCAACCAAGATTAGAAGGGAAACAACAAACTGGGGGAAAATAACAAATTTCTCTGATAAAGGTATAATTTCTCAAATATATAAAGAACTAAGTCAAATTTAGAAGAATCCAATTCATTCCCCAATTGATAAATGGTCAAAGGATATGAATAGGTAGTTTTCAGATGAAATCAAAGCTATCAATATTCATATGAAAAATATTCTAAATCATTCTTTATTAGAGATACACAAATTAAAACAACTCTGAGGTACCACCTTATACCCATCAGACTGGCCAATATGACAGTAAAGAAAAATGACAAATATTGGAGAGGATGTGCAAAATTGAGACACTAATGCATTGCTGGTGGAGTTGTGAACTGATTTAACCATTCTGGAGGACAATTTGGAATTATGCCCAAAGGTCTATAAAAGAATGCATACCCTTTGATCCAGTAATGCCAATACTAGGTTTATATGCCAAGTAGATAAAAAAAATGGGAAAGGACTTGTTTGTACAAAAATATTTATAGCTGCTCTTTTTTTTGTGGCAAAGAATTGGAAACAAAAGGGATATCCCACAATAGGGGAATGGCTGAACAAATTGTGGTATATGATGGTAATAGAAAACTATTGTGCTATAAGGATTATGAACAGGATGATTTCAGAAAGAGCTAGAAAGACCCACATGAATTGATGCAGAGTGAAATAAGCAGAACCAGAAAAACATTGTACACAGTAATAGCAATATTGTGGAATAATCAAATGTAATAGACTTAGCCACTAACAGGATTGCAATGATCCAGAAAAATTCTGAGGGACTTATGAAAAAGAATGCTATCCACCTCTATAAAAAGAGTAGGAATGCAAATAAAAGCATATACTTTATCACTCATTTATTTTGGTATATGTTTGGGGTTTTTGGTTTTATAAGATTATTCACTTAAAAAAATGAATAATATGGAAATGTTTTGCATGATAATACATATATAACCCAGACTGAATTGCTGCTAGCTCCAGAAGGGAGGGGACAGAAGAAGGGAGAGAGACAATTTGTATCATATAACTTTGAAAAACTTATGTGGACATTTGTTATTGAAATAAAACAATTAAATTTTAAAAAGAATGGAAGTTTATTGAGGGCAGAGATGTCTCATTTTTTATTTATCTTCCTAGAAGTTAGCATAGTAACTGGAATGTGTTAAGCACTTAATAAATGCTAATGCTTTAATTGATATATTTGTTAATTCCTTGGTTCCTTGATTCTGACACCAGCTTTTTATCCATTTCATCCTGCTTTTCAGGTTCCACTATGATCTTGTCAAATGAAATACATAATTCCTCGTTATTTCAGGTCTCTAGATATGGTTTCTAAGGTGACAATTTTCAGATGCTTCTGGTTTGGAAGTGCAATAAAAGGTAAGGGTCCCTTACACTGCATGGCAGTACACTTGATAGACTTATGAAGTAATCAAGTCCTTTCCAGAGTTATAGCTGGAAGGAATCAACTGATATTGCTTATACAGTGGGATAAATATATACTTGAAAAAATGTTCAGTACCACATGACTTGCATCCTATGTCACCAAAGACTTGTGAATTACTCTGCCTATAGTTAAGGCATTGGATGACTTGGATGCTCCTCAAACATTTTTACTTCCTTGTTGCTTATTGATTTTGTGGTGGTATTTAAATTTGTTTTGCCCTCTGTAAAAATCATCCCATTAGATGTGGATTCTAGCTGCACTCACCTGTGTGACTTTGGACAAGTCATTCACCTTGAAGGGTCTCAGTTTCCTTATCTGGGAAAAGAGAGTATTAGGCTAGATGACCTCTAAGGTCTTTTCAAACTATGAATAATTATTGGTAACATTTATATATTGCTTACCATGTACCAGGCACTGTGCTAAACACTCTATACTATTATCTCACTTGATCCTCACAACCATCCTGGGAGACAGGTACTTTTTTTTTTTTAAACCCTTGTACTTTGGTGTATTGTCTCATAGGTGGAAGATTGGTAAGGGTGGGCAATGGGGGTCAAGTGACTTGCCCAGGGTCACACAGCTGGGAAGTGGCTGAGGCCGGGTTTGAACCTAGGACCTCCTGTCTTTAGGCCTGACTCTCACTCCACTGAGCTACCCAGCTGCCCCAAGACAGGTACTTTTATTTTCCTCATTTTATAGATGGGAAAACTAAGGCAGAGGCTAAGTAAATTGCCTGGGATCACCTGGCCAGTAAGTATCTGAGAATAGATTTGAACTCAAGTCTTCCAGATTCCAGGTCCCAGTGCTCTATCTACTGCACCATCTCGCTGCCCCATAATCCCAATGTTTCTGCTTCAAGTGTCTCATGGAATGCTTGTAGACAGAAGGGAGGCTACAGTGATTAGTATAGACTTCATCTCTTCCCCTCATCTCCATCCCTCACTATGAAAAGTGTTTTTTTTTTCCTTTCTTCTTTTTAAGATGAACATTCTATGGATGGCTTTTTTTAAATGTCACAGTCATCTCTGAATATAAACATTACTCTGTTCCCCAATCCCAAGGATATCCAGTGAGAACTCCCTTATAACAAAGAAAATCTGTCTTTCTTTTCAAAGAAGTGATTTCTTGTCTTCTTAACCTAATGTAGGCTTTAAGAGATTAGGACTAAAACAATAGGATTATGTACTTGCTTTTTAAAAAATAATAATTTATCTAGCATCATTTAGTAGAGAAAAGGAAAAGAGAAAAGGTATTACAAAGAGGTAAATTTTCAGATAACTTAAACTATCCAAATTGAGATTTGGACCACTTTGGTGGGGCATTAAGGCTGAGCCACTTCTTTTAATGCAATTATTTCTGATAAAAAATATCCTCAAATGTGTTACATACTTGGAATAGCCAAGTGATGCAATGGATAGATTGCTGGGCTAGAAGTCAGGAAGACCAGAATTGAAATCTAGCCTTAGATATTTACTAGCTGTGACCCTGGACAAGTCACTTAAGTCATGTTTTTCCTTACCTATAAAATGAAGATAATAATAGCATCAACCCTCTGGGGTGGGGGTGGGAGTAAGAGGGGGAGAGGGGAAGGAAAGAAAATGAATCATGTAATCATGGGAAAATAGTCTTAATTAATTAATTAATTAAAAACAAAAGAAAAGAGTAGCACCTACCTCAGGGATTGTTTGTGATGAACACAACACAAATATGACAATAAATGTAAAGTGCCCACCTAGCATAGAGCTGCATATAGTAAGCACTATGCAAACATTAGTTCTTTTTTTAATTACTGCTATGATCATTTTTGTATCTTTAATAAAGTATACTGAATATAATTTTAGAAATCCTTTTCTTGATGACTCAGGATCATCATTATTAGTATCTACCATATTATGTTATACATACAGTGATTCTTTCAAAGGACATTTAAGTAGATAGAGTTGTTTTCCCTATGGTAAGTGATTCCAGGCTGATGTGCCTTTTTTTCCTCCTACTCCTCCCTTTTGCTTTTTGTAATTTATAGTTGTCTCTTTTCTTATTGTAGGGGAATATGCTATCATTTATTGCTGCTACATATCTCAGAGACCTCTTGCCCCTTGTAAGGATCGTAATACATTATGGAATGAAAAATGTAATAGTGGAGTTTATTAAAATAGGGGAAGGAAACATGGCATAGAGTAAAAGATGCCACATTTGGAGTTAAAGAATCTGGGTTTGAATCCTGGCCTTGCCCCTTACTACCTTTGTGATCTTAAATCACATCATATCTTTGGTCTTTTCTTCATCTATGAAGATGAAAAAGTTGGACTAGATGGTCTCTAAGGTTCTTTCCAGCTCTAAATCCTATTTTTGTGACATATGCAGGTGGCTGCTACTAGGAAAGATATTTGATCCTTCATATTCCCTCTTCCCTTCTGGAAGGGGTAGAACTAAACCTCACCTAAGTCTTTCCTATTTCTACCCTGCTCTGCCTTTCTTTTGATTGGAAGCTAGAGTTTCTTTTATAATATTTTATTTTTTAGAAAAATTTTTCATGGTTACATGATTCATGTTTTTACTTTCCCCTTCACTCCCCCCCTTCACCACCACCCCTATAGCCAATGGGCATTTCCACTGGTTTTAACATGTGTCATCAACCAAGGCTTATTTACATATTATTGATAGTTGCATTGATGTGGTCATTTCGAGTCTACATCCTCAATCATGTCCACATCAACCCATGTGTTAATGCAGTTGTTTTTCTTCTGTGTTTCCACTCCTATAGTTCTTCCTCTGAATGTGGGTAGCATTCTTTTCCATAAATCCCTCAGAATTTTCCTGGGTCATTGCATTGCTGCTAGTACAGAAGTCCATTACATTTGATTTTACCACAGTGTATCAGTCTCTGTGTACAATGTTCTTCTGGCTCTGCTCCTTTCACTCTGTGTCAGTTCCTGGAGGTCTTTCCAGTTCACATGGAATTCTTCCAGTTTATTATTCCTTTGAGCACAATAGTATTCCATCACCAGCAGATACCACAATTTGTTTAGCCATTCCCCAATTGAAGGGCATACCCTCGTTTTCCAGTTTTTTGCCACCACAAAAAGTGCCGCTATGAATATTTTCGTACAAGTCTTTTTACCTATGGGAAGCTAGCGTTTTTTTTTTTTTTTAAATTTTAAACCCTTAACTTCTGTGTATTGACTTATAGGTGGAAGATTGGTAAGGGTAGGCAATGGGGGTCAAGTGACTTGCCCAGGGTCACACAGCTGGGAAGTGTCTGAAGCCGGATTTGAACCTAGGACCTCCTGTCTCTAGGCCTGGCTCTCAATCCACTGAGCTACCCAGCTGCCCCTGAAGCTAGAGTTTTAATAAGTAGCCTCTAGTCCCTTTCACTGTAGTTTATTTCAGACAAAAACCTAGTCATTCATTCACATTAGCTCAGTTCTCCCATGTAGAAAATTCCTAATATGAGCAGTTTGGCTTTCTTTCCTAATTTAAAGTTTTATGTTTTCCTAACTAATCCCTGGCTTCTTGATATTTGAGGCCAAATCAAGATAAGTTTAGGAAAGTAATGTTTATGGAAAAGAAGCAAGTAGAGTATATTATATTGCTTGTTAACTAAACATATATGGAGAAAAGTCATTAGGAAAGAGCAAATCTTTTGGAGCGAATTTCCCTCAGTCTTTGAAGAAAAGAATACAACCAACAGTGTCTGTCCAAATCTTCTGTTCTGGGATGTTTACAGAATTTGATTGCCTATCTCAATCTCTTTCTTCTCTACTAAAGCTGAGCCCTCCTTTCAATGTCCCTTTTGCTTATCAACTCACTCCTTTGAACCATCCATTCTTTCTGGTTTGGTCCTTTAAGTCCCAGATGGGGCAGAGGATGCAGGTTAATTTTGCTCAGCTCTTACAGGTCTTGTTCCTTACTCTCAAATCTGTCTTTTACAGATTTCATGTGTCTCTTAACTCTTGGGTGTGATTCAAGTCTAGTTTCTGGATCCAAGATTACTATAGTCTGAAATAGCTCTCAGAACTGAGAAGGAATACTTGTCCCTCTGAACTAAAAATTCAAATATGCCAGTCAGTTCTCAAATCCTTATTATACTCCTGTGAATATTGCTTGAAAAATAAAAGTGAATAAAGTCAACATGAGCGCCTTTACTATAGTATTGAATGGCTAAAGATGACTTAGTTAGCATCTACTAAGTTCTAGGAACTGAATTAGATTGTTTCATTCAGTCGTTTCAGTCAGGTCCAACTTTTCATGACACCATTTGGGTTTTTTCTTGGCAAAGGTACTAGTGTTTTGCCATTTCTTTCTCCAGCTAATTTTACAGATGAAGAAACTGAGGAAAACAGGATTAAGTAACTTGTCTAGGGTCACACAACTATGAAGTGTTTGGGGCATGATTTGAACTTATAAAGATGGATCTTTCTGATTCCAAGCCCAGTGATCTATCCACTGTGTTCCAAATTGTACTAAGTGGGGATACAAATAAAAAAGTGAAACATTCTTTTCCTCAACAAGCTTACATTTTAATGTGAGTATAAAACTTAGTATGGGGCTTGTGTTATGTGACTACTCTGAAGCTAATTTTGCTTACTTCTGGGTACGTGGCTCTGTTCTAGATAGTCAATTATAATAATAACTCATTCATATAGATTCAAGGCTCACAAACATGTTCCCTACAATAAAGACATACAGTAACTGACCAGAATCTATATTTTTCAGTTGAAACAATGAGTCTCAAAGAGGATAAATAACTTTCCCGGGGTCACATAAGTAAATAAGAGTCAGAAATCAAAGCTAGAACTCTGGAATCTTTCTACCACATCATCTTTCTGGATAAGTGATCTCCAGTTAAATGAAATCTTACTTCATTTTCATTGTTCCAAGAGCATCTGCTCTTGAAAAATCTCTTCACGTCATTAGAATGTGGCATCAAAAATTGTCTGGAAGAGCATTCAGTCCTCTAGCAAGTCAAAGATGGTCAAGTTATTGATTAAGAGATTTCCATTAATTATATGCCTTCTCTTTCCAACTCAGAAAGAAAAATGAAACAGTAAAGGTTTTTATAGTCTACTGTCAATTTAAAGCTTTGGAACCATACATGAAGTTTATTTTTTATTCTATCTTTCAACATTTTATTTTTCAAAATTATAATTTAAAATTTTATTCATTTGTTTGTTACATTTAAATACCTGGCTAACTTCCTTTCTCCCCTCATTCCTTTAGAGAAGGCATCATTTAACAAAAAGACACAAATATGTAAAACTATGCTTTACATTTTTCTGTTTATCAGTTCTTTTTCTGGAGGTGGACATATACAAGTCATTTTTCCATCATTATCATATGCCACAGCTTGTTTAGCCATTTTCCAATTAGTAAAAATAATTTTTAATATTAGTTTCTAAAATTTTTAACCCCAAATTCTCTTCCTCTCTTATTCCCCTCATCCTTCCCTGAAATGATAAGCAATTTGATGTAGGTTATTTGTGAGATACCATGTAAAACATATTCCTATATTGGCCATGATATAGAAGAATACATAACAAAACAAAGGAAAAATATATTCAATCTCCATTCAGACTACATCAGTTCTTTCTCTGGAGAGGATAGCATTTTTCATCAAAAGTCCTTCAAAATTATCTCAGATCATTTTATTGCTAATAAAACATGTCATTCACAGTTGATTATCATACAATATTACTGTTACTATGTACAATATTCTCCTGGTTCTGCTCACTTCAATTCACATTGCTTCTGTAAAAATAAATGGTAAATGAATTGATTAAGGATTTTATAAACTTATTTTAGATACTCTGTTTCCTGTGCTTGCAAAGTATCTTCAGTTTATATCAGTGAAGTGAAGCTCATAAGTGAACTTCCCTTCAGGGCAGGCACAAAGATGCTAAAGAGACTCTTGTTATGAAAAATAAAATATTTATTGAAATATATAAGAGTAAAAAGGATTTCTAACTCTAATGGATTCTAATTCCACCCAAATAAAACTCCCAGGTTCCACAAGGAGCTGCTTCTCCTGTGTCCACAGGCTACACTGATACTTCCTGATCTGACTAACCCAAATTTTTACTATTCTAAATAAACTAACACTATTATCCTTATAATTCTTAACTTCACCTCCAAGTTATAGCTGCCTGAATCTTAGCAAGAATCAACTTGGGACTATGACCTTAACAAATTCAGATTCCAAACCAAAGGCCAGGGTTTCCTTTGGTCTTCTCAGAGTTAAAACAATCTATAAAACAGTAGTAGATAGTCAATAGTGTTTCCCAAGTTGGAAAAAGAAAATATTAAACCCCTTCAGGTCTTTCCCTCCTTTCCTTCTTCTTTCGACAGTGAGAGAGAGGCAAAGATGTTATCTCCTCCAAGCCCTCAGAGATAGTCCCTGTGAGTAAATCTGACAACTGCCCTCAGAGACCAACTGCCACTCCCAAAGAGAGTAACTGTCACAGAAAAATCATTAAACTGTCAACATTTGGAATTAACACTCTGTCTCATATCTGCTTCAAACTAATTCTTTCTCAAGCCAGCTTCTCTCCTTCTTATCTCTAAACTAATACAATAAGACTTAATTTCTAATATCATCCTTATAATTTCCTCCCTTTGAGCATATGGAGAGATAAAAAATCTCTTCCGTATGCTTGCTATTCTATGTAAATCTAAAGCTATACCTAACATTATTATTATGTTTCCCCCCAAAAAGAGTCTTTACCTTATACTTATCTTATCATGTTCTTATTGCTACACATTATCTATGCTAACCTGCACCAGTTACAAAACTTCATTAAGTCATTCTAGGCTTTTCTGAAACCATTCAGCTCCTCATTTCTTGTTCCATAATTGTATTCCATTACAATCATTTACTGCAGCTTATTCATCCATTCCCTTATTGATAGACATTCCCTCAATTTCCAATTATTTGGTACTACAAAAAAAGCTGATGTAAACATTTTTGTATGAGTAGGTTATTTTCATTTTGTTAAAAATCTCTGGGATACAAACCTACAAGTAATATTGCTGGATCAAGGATATGCACAGTTGTAGAGACCTTTGGGCAAAGTTCCCAATTGTTCTCCAGAATAGTTTGATCAGTTCACAGCTTTACCAACAGTGTGTTAGTGTCTCAATTTTCCCATAACCCCTGCATAGTTTATCATTTTCCTTTTCTGTCATATTAGCCAAACTGATAGGTAGTACCTCACTATTGTTTTAATTTGCATTTCTTTAATCAATAGTGATTTAGAGCATTTTTTCATGTAACTCTATGTAGCCTAATTTTCTTCATCTGAAAACTGCCCTTTGACCACTTATCAGTTGGGGAATGACTGCTATCTTTATAGATTTGACTTTGTTCTCTATATATTTGAGAAATGAGGCCTTTATCAAAGATACTGGGTATAATTTTTTTTCCTGCTTTCTGCTTTCCTTTTGATCTTGATTGGATCGACTTTGTTTTTGCAAAGTCATTTTATGTCTTGTAATGTTCTCTATCTTTTGTTTGGTCATAAATTCTTCATTTATCCAAAGATCTCATTAGTCAACTGTTTCTTGCTCCCCTAATTTGCATATAGTATCACACTTTATGTCTAAATCATATATTTATTTTTGTCCTTATCTTGTGTAGGATGTGAGATATTAGTCTGTATCTAATTTTTATCATACTGTTTTCCAATTTTTCTCAGCATCTTTTGTCAAATAGTGAAATCTAATCCCTAAATCTTGGATCTTTAGGTTTATTGAATACTATGGTTAGTGGTTACAATGGTTATTTACTACTGTGTGTTATGTACATAATCTTCTCTATTAATCTACCATTTTTTTTAGTCAGTACCAGATTGTTTTGACGATTACCACTTTATAATATAGTTCATGATCTGGTACAGCTGGGTCATGGTAGAGCTTATGAAACTCTTCCTTATAACAATTAAGCATGTCCCTTGCCAAGTCTTTAGGCATCCCCTACTACCACTAAAAAGAAAGAAAATTGTTTCTCCCTGCTTAGAATGCAGCCAAAAAGCAGGTTAGAGTTTCCAGTTGGTGCTATGCCCTGAAGGTCAACTAACAGCTCTCTGGCAATGAATTTTATTGGGAATCTGTTGTGTATGCCCATCATAGGAATGGCACTGAGCCTTCTGCCTCCAGGTTGTTTTCTTAACTTCTGAGATCCATTTATTGGAGACACAGCCTCTGTCACTACAGTTTTACAATAGGATGGAACTAATTAGTCCTCATTTTGGCAAAATTGATGCCAAACAACCAATCTAGCTGAGTTTTGGAGAAGGGGAGACCTGTGGTGAGCACTACATCTTAGGGATTTCAATATAACATCAGGGTAGAGGATAGATTGGAAAAGTGAGAGGCTAGGGACAGGAAGACAAGTTTGAAGACTATTACAGAACTCTGGGTGAGAAGTGTTGAAGGTGTAACTTCTGGATGGAAAGAAGGGTATGAGGATGAGGTTTGTTAAGCATGTGGAAGTCATGGGACTTGGTGACTGATCAGATAGGGGCTAAGGGATATTGAAGAACAAGAGGACACCTAGCAATTTCATAGTGGGGCAATCAGGCAATGACCTGGAGTAACAGTACTAATTGGAGCAGGCATCAAGAAATAGAAAATATTCATTCAAATCCTACAATTTGCAATGTACATGAATATAAGAAACAATAAATACAAATTAATTGAATGAGAAAGAGCATTAGTATAGATCTAAGGGATAGAATTTCAGAGTTAGCCAGAACCTCAGAGGCCATCTGATCCAATTCTTTTAACACATTTTTGAGACCACTTATAATTCTTGGTATGTAGTGGAAATGTATTGACTGACAGTCATCAAAGCATTTTAATAACTAAAAACTGGATGGACATTGGAAGAAGATTTATAATTTTATGTAATCTATTTAAAATATATTCTGGTTAAAATTAAAACTATTATTGTCTGTGGAGTTAGAAACCCTAGATTTGAGTCTCAGATCTGACATTTATTGACTCTGGAATACATACCAAGTCATTTAAACTTTCTGAGCTTCATTTCCTCATCTGTATAATGGGGGTATGCTTTAATGACCTCATTGGGTCTTTCTAAGGAAAGTATTTTATAAACCTCAAAGTTACATTATATGTATATATAATATATTTGATGTATTTATAACATATATATTACATGTATATTTATTATGTATATGTTATCTATATGATGTATTGTTACAATTAGCAATTATAATGATAAATGGGTAATCACTGTATGTGATATAATTTAAAAGGCTTCTTTGAATAAAGTTGCTTATTTTTAGAAGCAGATTTTTTTTTTTTAGATATAGTATTGGATGAAATTCCCCAACCTTTCTGGGAAAAGCAATTATGGTGGATTGTTTTTTTTTTCTTTAGCTCACCACAAATTAAAACAAAATAAAAGGATAATGGCCCCTGGGCAATATACTACTTTTCATGGTGGCCTCTAAAAATATCAACAATTTTCCCCAAGCAAGGTTACTATGCAAATAGGAGTTCTGATATTTCCAAGTTAAGATTGCTCCCCTAACTTTTTTATTTTATTTTTCCATGAAATAAGAATGAAGGGGAAGAACAAAAGATCAAGAATATCAAGGGAAATAATGGGAAAAAAGTGAAGGAAGCTGGTCTAGCAGTACCAGCTATTAAACTATACTATAAAGCAGTGGTCATCAAAACAATATGGTACTGGCTAAGAGACAAAAGGAAGAATCAATGGAATGGACTTGAGGTAAGTGACGTCAGCAAGACAGTCTATGATAAACCCAAAGAGCCCAGCTTTAGGGACAAAAATCCACTATTTGACAAAAATTGCTGGTAAAATTGGAAAACAATATGGGAGAGTTTAGGTTTAGATCAACATCGCACATCCTACACCAAGATAAATTCAGAAAGGGTGAATGACTTGAATATAAAGAAGGAAACTATAAGTAAATTAGGTGACCACAGAATAATATACTTGTCAGATCTCTGGGAAAGGAAAGATTTTAAAACCAAGCAAGAATTACAAAAAATTACAAAATGTAAAATAAATAATTTTGATTATATTAAATTAAAAAGGTTTTGTGCAGACAAATCAATGCAACCAAAATAAGAAGGGAAACAACAAACTGGGGAAAAAAAACTTTATATAAAAAAATCTGTCAAAGGTCTAATTTTTTTATACAAGGAGCTAAATCAATTGTATAAAAAAATCAAGCCATTCCCCAATTGATAAATGGGTAAGGGACATGAATAGGCAAATTTCAGATAAAGAAATCAAAACTATCAATAAGCACATGAGAAAGTGTTCTAAATCTCTAATAATTAGAGAAATGCAAATCAAAACAACTCTGAGGTATCACCTCACACCTAACAGATTGGATAAAATGACAGCAGGAGAGAGTAATGAATGTTGGAGGGATGTGGCAAAATTGGGACATTAATGCATTGCTGGTGGAGTTATGAACTGATCCAACCATTCTGGATGGCAATTTGGAACTATGCCCAAAGAGTGCTAAAAGATTGACTGCCCTTTGATCCAGCCATACCACTGCTGGGTTTGTATCCTAAAGATATCATTGTTAAAAAGACATATAAAAAAATATTTATAGCCGTGCTCTTTGTGGTAGCAAAAAACGGGAAAATGAGGGTATGCCCTTCAACTGGGGAATGGCTGAACAAATTGTGTATCTGTTGGTGATGGAATACTACTGTGCCCAAAGGAATAATAAACTGGAGGAATTCCATGTGACCTGGAATGACCTCCAGGAATTGATGTAGAGTGAAAGGAGCAGAGCCAGAAGAACACTGTACACAGAGACTGATACACTGTGGTAAAATCGAATGTAATGCAATTCTGTACTAGCAGCAATGTAATGACCTAGGACAATTCTGAGGGATTTATGGAAAAGAATGCTACCCACATTCAGAGGAAGAACTATAGGAGTCGAAACACAGAAGAAAAACAACTGCTTGAACACATGGGTTGATGCGGACATGATTTGGGACTAAACTCTAAATGACCACCCTAGTACAACTATCAATAATATGTAAATAAGTCTTGATTGATGACACATGAAGAAACCAGTGGAAATGTGCATCAGCTACAGGGGGAGGTGGTTGTGGGGGAAGGAGGGAGAGTAAAAACATGAATCATGTAACCATGGAAAAACTTTTTCTAAAAAAAAAAGAATGGAGGAAAAAATTCTTTTCTCTAGCAATAATATTTTCTCCTCTTAACAATATAAGGGCTAAGCCTCAATATAAAGTTATTTCCTCCACATGAGTTTCTAAAACAGCTATCTAACCATTCAAGATTTAATGAGTGTTAACTACAGTAATGTCCAAATTACTTGGAACAGAGCAAAATCATTAAATTTATTGATTTCAACAACAAATGCTACAAAGTTTATATCTTCAAATAGCTTTTAATATGCAATATGTCCTTTTGCCAAGTCAGTCAATTAATCAGAATTTGTTAAATATCTGCTCTCTGCCAGGAGCTGTACTAGGGACTGAGGATATTGACAAAATTAATGAAATCATTTCTATTCTAAAGGAATTTATGTTCTACCAGGAGGAGACAACATATATGAGTATATACAAAGTAATTGGGTAAGGACACTTACAATTGAAGTGGTATTTAACCTGTGTCTTGAACAAAGAGAGGGATTCCAAGGCTGAAGTAAGGACACAGTATATTCCAACAATGTGAGATGGCCAGTTCAAAGTTGTAAGAAAGAATGTATTAGAGAAGAAACTGTGAAAAGGCCACTTTAGATAAACTGTAGAGTGAAAAAGGGGAAGTGATGCTGTATAATACTGTAAAATAAAATTTATTATTGTTGCATTTAGTGTTGGTAATGTTTTACTGCATGCTTATCAGTTAAACTTTATTATTCCAAAAGAAAACAAAAGATAAGTTGGGGCAAGACTGTGAGGAAGCTAAACATAGGACGCCACAATAGTTTATTGAGTTGAGAGCAATTTGGTCAGATCCACACTTTAGCATAGTATAGAGGATGGATTGAAAGAAGGAGAGACAAGGGAGGAAGAAATCAGGAAGCAATTGAGATAATCTAATCAGAGGGATAAATTTGGTGAGAGCAGTTTCTGTAGAATAATGTTGCAAGCATAATTGTAAAGGGTTGGAGAGTGAGTAAGAAATGAGAAAATGGAAGTCATGGGTGTAGACAGCTTTTTCTGAGTTTGGCTGAATATATATAGGGATATAGGATGATAGCTTATTTACAAGATTTGGTATTGAGTTAACAAGACTACTCTAATTCTTTATCAGTAAAATACAGTTTTATTTAATGGATATCATGCATACTTTTGATAAGCAGCCCATATTTCTATGTCTAGCCTTGATTATAACACAAAGGTTTCCAATAGGGCTTAAATTAAGCAAGTTACAAGGTTACCAAAGCAAATTTATCTCCATATCTTGGATCCATTGCTTAACCTTTAAGGTTGTTACAATATCTAATTTCCATTTGGACATTTCCATAATTCTAGAATAATTTTGTTTCTCAGTATATCAATATATTTATCAGAGTTCATTGTGCCCTCAATAGGGGCAAGACTTCCAGACCTAACAGAAGTAAAAAATTCCCGAACCTTTTTTTGGATGGATCTTTTATAATTTAATGTAAATGTCCAGATATTACAGTTTCATGTGAAAATTTTCTAATATATTTAGTATAGTCTGGAATTTATTTTATATTCCATGAGTAAAATAATAATTACTTTGTCCAATCTTTAGTAGTCTAGTCTTTATGTTGTCTTGCCTGCGACAAGCATATCTATATATACTTACCTCATGTCAATAACTAGCAGTTTATTTATTTATTTTTAAACTATTCTCACTGTTCTTCCAACTCCAAGAAATATATGTCACACTTTAGAAGCATCAGTTACAATCTTTCCAGTACTCTGGTCCCTTGGAAAATCTTTCCTTAGTTTCTGAGGATTAATTAGGATGTTTTACAATGATAGTTTGTCAGGTCTTAGTTTTGTTCTTCTTTCTTAACCACACTTTCCTTTATACTTCAGGACAACTGATCCTGTTTTATTGTGATAAATGATCCTCTAAACTAAACTATCACTCTAAACTAAACTATCACTTTTTGCAGATGATATGATGGTCTACTTAAAAAATCCTAGAGAATCAACTAAAAAGCTAGTAGAAATAATCAACAACTTTAGCAAAGTTGCAGTATACAAAATAAATGTACATAAGTCATCAACATTTCTATATATTTCCAACACATCACAGCAGCAAGAGGTAGAAAGAGAAACACCAGAGTTCTGGGTTAAGATGGCGGCAGAGTTAAAAGCAGCTGCTTAACCTCTCCTAACCAAAACATATAGGATTCCTCAAGGGGACATTAAAACAAATCCAGACAAATGAAGGGACCCCACAACAGGGCGCAGCATTGAAGGTACATGGGATCGGGGCATTTCCATGCTATAAGGGGGTGAAACAGCTCTACTAAAAAGCGAGCTGAGCAACACCTTCCCCACCACCACCACCTACAGGGCCAAAGCCAGTGCACAAGAGCTACAGCAAGTTTGGGGCATCCATTAAGTCATTGGCAGCTACCTGGAGTCACTAGGGACTGTTCCTGAGAACAGCAAGACTTAAGACCCCACGAGGCTAAAGAATGCATGGACTTTGAACACAGACCCTGAGTGCAGGCATAGTCACAGCTGCATACATGGATCCTGAGTGCAGGAATGGACCTTGGGGGGGGGGACCCAGTGCAGAGGGGTGCACACTGTGGAAGCAGTGCCATGAGACTTCAGGTAGAGGAGCTTCGGGCAGAGGAACAAGCAAGGGGACCACCAGGAGGGTGACCCTGAGAACAACTAGACCTGAGACCTCAGGAGCCCAAAGAGCTCAGATAGACCCTGGGCATGAGGATAAAGCTGAGAGGGCACTGGGCTAACAATGGCAAGCCAGAGACGAGAACCCCAGAAGAGAAATATCAAGAAGAAATCTTTAACCCTCGACAACTTTTACACAGAAAAAATCCAGACAACAGAACAAACAGCAGAGGAGAACAAAGAAGTAACCATATCCAAATCTTCCCAAAAAAATGAAAACTGGTCACAAGCTATTGAAGAGTTCAAATCTGAGATTATGAGAAAGATGGTAGAGAACTGGCAAGAAAATAACAGTTTAAAAGGCAGAATTTTGCAATTAGAATGTGAGGCTCAGAAATCAAATGAATTGATAAGCAAATTGAAGACCAGAAATGACTAGCTGGAAGCCTTGAAGAACCAAACAGACCAGATTCAAAAGGAAAACCAAAAGAGCTGAAAACCAGTCTCTAAAGGCTAGAATTGGGCAATTAGAAAAAGATGTCCCTAAATCAAAAGAATTAATAAGCAAATAGGAGACCAAAATCAAACAGCTAGAAAACAGGATAGACCAAATTGAAAAGGAAAATCAAAAGATTATAGCTGAAAACCAGTCTCTAAAGACAAGAATCGGGCAAGTAGAGGTCAATGATCTCTCAAAACAACAAGAACAAATAAAACAAAGTCAAAAGACTGATAAAATAGAAGGAAACATGAAATATCTCAATGAGAATTTGACAGATCAAGAACACAGGTCTAGAAGAGATAATTTAAGAATCATTGGTCTTCCTGAAAAAGCAGAAATTAATAGAAATTTGGACTCCATATTAAAGGAAATTATTCAGCAAAATTGCCCTAAAGTTCTACAAGAGGGCAATATAGACATTGAAAGGATCTATAGATCACCCTTCACACTAAACCCTGAAAAGACAACCCCCAGGAATATAATAGCCAAATTCAAGAGCTTCCAAGTAAAAGGAGGAATTTTACAAGAAGCCAGAAAGAGACAATTCACATATCAAGAAGCACCAATCAGGATCACACAGGATCTGGCAGCCTCCACACTACAAGACCAAAAGGCAAGAGAACTGGGTCTACAACCAAGGATCACCTACCCATCAAAACTAACTATATTCCAGGGGAATGTTTGGACATTCAACAAGATAGGAGACTTCCAAGTATTTGCACAGAAAAGAGCAGGACTAAATGGAAAGTTCGATATCCAACCACAAAAACCAAGAGAAACATGAAAAGGTAAATAAGAAACAGAGAGGAAAGAAAGAAAACTCTTATTTTTAAATTTGCCTCTTTAAGGGCTTCAATAAGATCTAACTATTTGTATTCCTATATGGAGAAATGTTATGTGTAATTCTCTGTAGTGAACTCTATTCACTATTATAGTATCCACTATTATAGTAATTAGAAGGGAGAGGTTGGAGTAATAAATGGTCTAAGATGATAAGGGGGTGGGTGGGAAAGAGGGGGGTGAATAGTAGAGGACACCAAGAGAAACCTGAATGAATAAGAAAAATAGGCTATTCTATTACACACAAAGAGGGCATGGGAAGGGGAGGGGATGAATACTATTATAAGAAGGAGAGGAAGAGAGCATTAAGAGGTAATATTTAAACCTTACTCTCAGTGGAATTAACCCTGAGAGGGAAGAGTAGCTATATCCATTGAGCTGTAGAACTCTATCTAATCCTACTGAGAAAGTCAGAAGGGATAAACCAAGGGGAGCAGAGGAGTGGGGAGGTCAAAAAAGGGAGGGGAGGAGAAGGGAGAGGGAATTCATTAGGCCTTAAAAATAAAAAGAGGCGAATAACAAGGGAGGGGGTAGAAAGGGTAGTAAATCAAGGGAGGGGACAAAGGTTACTGGTTTAAAACAAATCACTGGTTTAAAAGGAAAAACCCAAGAAGAAGGGGTAGAATTAAGAGAGGATACCAAAATGTTGGGGAATACACAACTGATAATTATAACTCTGTATGTGAATGGGATGATTGATTATATTAAATTAAAAAGCTTTTGTACAAACAAAAACAATGCAACCAAAATCAGAAGGGAAACAACAAATTGGGAAAAAATCTTTGTAACAAAAAACTCTGACAGGGGTCTAATTACTCAAATATACAAGGATTTAAATCAATTGTATAAAAAAAATCAAGCCATTCCCCAATCGATAAATCGGCAAGGGACATGAATAGGCAATTTTCAGATAAAGAAATCAAAACTATCAATAAGCACATGAGGAAGTGCTCTAAATCTCTAATAATTAGAAAAATGCAAATCAAAACAACTCTGAGGTATCACCTCACACCTAGCAGATTGGCTAAAATGATAGCAGGGGAGAGTAATGAATGTTGGAGGGGATGTGGCAAAATTGGGACATTAATGCATTGCTGGTAGATTTGTGAACTGATCCAACCATTCTGGATGGCAATTTGGAACTACGCTCAAAGGGCTATAAAAGTTTGCCTGCCCTTTGATCCAGCTATACTATTGTTGGGTCTGTACCCCCAAGAGATCATAGATAAACAGACTTGTATGAAAATGTTTATAGCTGTGCTCTTTGTGGTGGCAAAAACCTGGAAAACGAGTGTATGACCTTCTATTGGGGAATAGCTGAACAAACTGTGGTATATGCTGGTGATGGAATATTATTGCACTAAAAGGAAAAATAAACTTGAGGAATTCCATGTGAACTGGAAAGACCTCCAGGAATTGATACAGAGTGAAAGGAGCAGAGCCAGAAGAACATTGTACACAGAGACTGATACACTGTGGTAAAATCAAATGTAATGGACTTCTGTACTAGTAGCATTGCAATGACCCAGGAAAATTCTGAGGGATTTATGGAAAAGAATGCTACCCACATTTGGAGGAAGAACTACAGGAGAGGAAACACAGAAGAAAAGCAACTGCTTGAACACATGGGTTGAGGTGGACACGATTGGGGATTTAGACCTGAAACTACCACACTAATCCAACTATCAACAATTTGGAAATAAGTCTTGATTGATGACACATGTTAAAACCAGGGGAAATGTGCATTGGCTATGGGGGTGGGAGGGAGAAGGTCAGGGGTTAAAGGGGAAAGTAAGAACAGGAATCATGTAACCATGATAACTTTTCTAAAAAATAAAAATTATTAAAAAAAAAGAGAGAAACACCATTTAAAATCACCCTAGATAATATAAAATACTTTGGAATCTATCTACCAAAACAAACACAGGAATTATATGAAGACAACTAAAAAACACTTTCCAAACAAATAAAACTAGATCTAAACAATTGGAAAAACATTGAGTGCTCATAGGTAGGATAAGCTAAAATAATAAAAATGACCATTCTACACAAATTAATTTACCTACCCAAATTATTTAGCCATACCTATCAAACTACCAAAAAAACTTGTTTACTGAATTAGAAAAAACAATAACAAAGTTCATTTGGAAGAACAAAAGATCAAGAATATCCAGGGAAATAATGAAATAAAAGTGAAGGAAGGTGGCCTAGCAGTACCAGATATTAAAATATACTATAGAGCAGTGGTCATCAAAACAATATGGTATTGGCTAAGAGACAGAAGGGAGGATCAATGGAATAGACTTGGGGTAAATGACGTCAGCAAGACAGTCTATGATAAACCCAAAGAGCCCAACTTTTGGGACAAGAACCCACTATTTGACAAAAACTGCTGAGAAAAGTGGAAAACAATATGAGAGAGATTAGGTTTAGATCAACATCTCACACCCTACACCAAGATAAATTCAGAATGGAAACTATAAGTAAATTAAGTGAACACAGAATAATATACTTGTCAGATCTATGGGAAAGGGAAGATTTTAAAACCAGGCAAGAGTTAGAAAAAATTACCAAATGTACAAAAATAATTTTGATTATATTAAATTAAAAGGTTTTGTACAAACAAAAGCAATGCAACCAAAACCAGAAGGTAAACAACAAATAGGGGAAAATATTTATAACAAAAAACTCTGTGTAATTAATCAAATATACAAGGAGCTAAATCAATTATATAAAAAATCAAGCCATTCTCCAATCGATAAATCGGCAAGGGACATGAATAGGCCATTTTCAGATAAAGAAATCAAGACTATCAATAAGCATATTCTAAATCTCTAATAATTAGAGCAATGCAAATCAAAACAATTCTGAGATATCATCTCACACCTAGCAGATTGGCTAAAATGATAGCAGGGGAGAGTAATGAATGTTGGAGGGGATGTGGCAAAATTGGGACATTAATGCATTGCTGGTGGATTTGTGAACTGATCCAACCATTCTGGATGGCAATTTGGAGCTATACCCAAAGAGCAATAAAAGACTGCCTGCCCTTTGGTCCAGCCATGCCATTGTTGGGTTTGTACCCCAAAGACATCATAAATAAAAAGACTTGTACAAAAATATTTATAGGTGTGCTCTTTGTGGTGGCAAAAAAACTGGAAAACGAGGCTATGCCCTTCAATTGGGGAATGGCTGAACAAATTGTGGTATATGCTGGTGATGGAATACTACTGTGCCCAAAGGAATAATAAACTGGAGGAATTTCATGGAAACTGGAATGACCTCCAGGAATTGATGCAGAGTAAAAGGAGCAGAACCAGAAGAACATTGTACACAGAGACTAATACACTATGGTAAAATCAAATGTAATGGACTTCTGTACTAGTAGCAATGCAATGACCCAGAAAAATTCTGAGGGATTTATGGAAAGGAACACTACCCACATTCAGAGGAAGAACTATAGGAATGGAAACACAGAAGAAAAACAAATGCATGAACACATGGGTTGATGCAGACATGATTGGGGATGTAGACTTGAAACAACCACACCAATGCAACTATCAATAATATGTAAATAAGTCTTGGTTAATGACACATGTTAAAACCAGTGGAAATGCCTGTTGGTTATAGGGGTGGTGGTGAAGGTGGGGTTGAAGGGGAAAGTAAAAACATGAATCATATAACCATGGAAAATTTATCTCAAAAAATAAAATAAATAAAAAATCATTGCATGTCCCAAGTAATTCATACGTCATTCTATAAGTCCTCTATTATGTTGAGTACCATAGAGGATATAAAGAATTTAAAAACAAAAGCAAAAACACCATGGTTCCTATTCTCAAACAATGGTGACCCAGTTAAACATCTAGGAGGCAAGTCCACATAAAGATGATTGTCCCATTACCTTCAAGCTTTATGATACCAAACTAAGTACTAAATGAGTTAGACAATAAGTGCTCTAGAAGGTAGATGCGTTGAATTCAAGATTCATCTCCTGCTCCCCAATAATCAATTTGTATGATGATATTCTTGGAGAGATTATTATTCCATACCTTGTTTCTGTCCAACATCGTCATTTGACTTTTCTTGCTTGACCAATGTAATGGCTTGGGAAGGAGCCTCCATAAAAGACTAACAGTCCTCCCAACTTAGTGGACACCAAACCTGATCAGCTCACTAAACAGCAACCAAGGAGACTACAATTTTGTCCAGATTGATGGCTATTTTTATTGTAATACTGATGATCAGCAGAGACTCTGGTAATGGGTTTAGCAGATGTGGCCTCCCTAACACCAGAGAGCGGAGAGTGTTCCTGCCTCAAAGGGAATTGTAATTATCCAATGTTTTTCACAACCTCTGGCCCGCAATTGAGTTGTCACAGCTTCCCAGACACTGCTCCAGGCACTACAGATGGTACCGGCTGACACACTTCTGAGCATGTCATTATGAGCATGTGCAAACCACAGGACCTTCACTTATTTCCTGAGCCTTAAAGCGTGACACTACCATTACCACAGCCCACTCCCCAGCCCCAATCACTGACCCTTAACCCTTGGAGAGGCACCTGTCAGGAGGATAGATAGGTAGGACCTCAGGTGAGGAGGTCATAGAAAATGAAGACCCAAAGATTAGATAAAAGAAACCTTTAAAGAAAATGAGTAAGAAGGTCATTTGGGGGAATCAAACTGATAGAGAGCCAACAAAAATACAAAGGTTCGCCAGGGCTAAAACACTGTTTTTCCTTCTTCTTCTTCTTGGTTCAGCTGTTAACTTTGAGAACAGTCCTGTTGGAAGCAGGGCAGATCCATTAGAAGGACATCTAGCAGCCAATTGTAAATGATTTGTTTGCCAATGGTAGAATGAATTTGTCCAGCTAGTAAAAATAAAACAATGGCAAATGCTGGACTTGGAATTGACAGACCCTTCAGATAATTAATTTTAGTTTGATTCAATTGATTTCACAAGCCTGAGAACCTCATTAATCAGTGCTTGTCAGTGACTGGAAGAAAAATTGAGTTGCTTGGCTGAGAAAAGTTAAGCCCAACAGCACGTTTTGCTGGAGGAACATGACTCTGACTTGGAAAGTTAGATGTCAAAATCTAGGCCTATAATGCTGACAACTAACTGCTTCTGCTCTAGGCCAGGATTCTCTAGATACTCCGGAACCGGGCCAGCTCCTATATAGGCCAGAAATTAAGAAAAGCTTCTGAATTCTGAGTTCTGACCTCCTCTGCTTTAGATATCACTCCCCCCCCCCCCAGGAACTCTTTTACATTTTTAAGAAATTTTAGTTTTGTCCTAACTTCTCCATAAAAGTAGAGAAACTTACATGTTGGCTGAGTATGTGACAACTTAAATATAGTAATTTCAAAGATATCAGGAAAGCTCATCCTTTAAAAGACAGTAGATGGACTTATTTCTTTAACTTGAGATTTTGACCTCTGTTAAAATATTGAGAACCCCAGCAGCTAGGTACCACAGTAGAGAAAGTACCAGGCTTGGAGCTGGGAGAAACTGGGTTCAAATGTGACCCGAGTTACTTCCTAGCTGTATGATCCTGGGTAAGTCAATTAATCCTGATTGCCTAGTCCTTGTTCCTTCTGCCTTAGAGCTGATAAAGGGCAGAAGGTAAGTGCATATATTATATATACATACATATATATGTATGTATATTTAATATATCTAATATCTAATATAATAATTTTAAAATATATGTTAAGGATATAAATATTATAAAAATATGTGTATATATATGCATATATATATATATGAAGGGTTGTATCTGGGACAAGTTCACATACCAAAAGGCAGCTCTCTCACTCTCTCGCTCTCTCGCTCTCTTTCACTCTCTCTCTGTATTATTATATTTATATTTTTAAAATATATATTAAGGGTATAAATATTATATATAATATAGGGTTGTGTCTGGGACAGGTTCACACACCAAAAGACAGCTCTCTCTCTCTCTCTCTCGCTCTGTCTTTCTCTCTCTCTCTGTCTCTGTCTTTCTATATGTATGTATATATGTATATAACATGTAGATACACATAGATATTCATGTACAAATATATACATATATACATATAAAAACAACCCTGGGAAGGGTAGCATCCTTAAATGCTGCTGGTCATTTAAACTCTTATGGGAGTATAGTTTTGAGAGCCAATTTTAATAGAAGGAAGAAAGCATGGATTATAGCATATTTGTAAACATGACAGAATCTTACACTTATTAGCTATGTGCCCTTAGGCAAGTCATTCAACTTCTCTTAAGTCTCAGAGTTTTCCTGTCTATTATTACTCCTATATATTATTTATTTCCATTTATTATCCTAAGATTATAATAGCTGCAGCACTAACTTCATAGATTTGTTGTGAGGATCAAATGAATTCATAAATGAACTTGGTAAGTCTCAATTTGAGACACTTTCTACCTTTGTATCTTAGTTTAATTATCTTTAATATGGGTGTTATACTGTCCCTATCTGCCCAGGGTTATTGGGTCAATTGATTAACATGAATAAAATGAAAGTCCTTTGAAAAATTAAAACTGCCATCAAATAGAATATTTTTCTATGAAGGTACATTGCTTCAAGTCAGATTTATCTGACTTAGCTAGAAAGAGTTGACACCAGGAAACAAGATAAATTAATATATCGATACATATTCCACATCACAAGAGTTAGGGACAAAAGATTCTTGCAATCAGGAAAATTTGCCTAAAATTTTTGTCCCTCTCTTTAGACCAGAGAAGAAGTTTGAATTTTTTCTTTTTCTTTCATGGGGTGTTTACAGAACTTTATTATACGTTTTGGGTTAAATATGCATTTCTCAGTTTCTAAGCTTTTTTCATGTCATCTGCTGGCCTTCACACATCATCTGTGGCTTCCACAAAACTCTCAAAAGATTCCCATTTAATTTTTTATACTGATCTGTGATATGTCGAAACTGAGATGGAGAAAATTACGATGTGGAAAGGATAACTGTATATAGATATAGATAAAAAGATTTAGTTTCTTTTTTATAAACAAAGGTATTGACATAAACAACCTGTGGATTCTTGGGAGGTCTTACTTCCTCAAAGATGCAGTTGTCCCAGGAACATCAAAACACAGTCGTCAAACTGCCACTCAGTAATCGAGCAACCTGAGAGATCCTGTGTGTTTGCAGTAACAGACCCTCTAATGGAAGACACTTTATAGAGCTGCCACGGTAGCCCAAACAACCCATCAGTAGCCTCATGTTACTGTTTATTTGGATTATGGCCTTCTACACTAGCTTCCTTCCCAGTACTCCCACATGTACAAAGGCATTCAGTTTCAAATTGTTTATCGGATTGCCAGGTGTCAGAAACAGAGTCTTCCTGGAAAAAAAATGATAAAGATCAGAAAGAGAGATATCTGAAAACATTAGCCATGGGGTTAAGTTAAAAGTTATTCTTGATCTTCAAAGTGGAGTTAAGGATTTCTCAGATGTCAGATCCAATGTGTCAGACCCTGACTTTAATATAACATTAGAGTCAGAGTCGAATAGCTAAAGTAGGATGTCAGATAAAAAGATGCTTCCTTCCACCTGAAACAAAATGGCTCAGTTCCATCATAATCCTAGTGGATCTGCTAATTGGATTTGTTCTTGAAGTTAAGACAACTCAACATGAATGCTTGTTAGTGGTTTTGGGCATCGGGGACTTGGAATTCTTATGGAGAAGTTTGGCAAAGAAATTAAGAGTCTCAAGAGATTTGATCCTACTGGACCTAAAGAAAATATACCTGCTAAACAAAGGAATATTTCTGGATGGTTACATTTTATTTCCATGGGGCAGAATTATAGGAGGGCTGCATCTGGGGCAGGTTCACATACCAAAAGGCAGCTGTATAAGTAACTTTGTCCAGTCTACAGATGTACAAACATAGGTAGCCACAAATCAAAGAACAGTTGTCTCACATGTGTTATACAATGACAATATGTAGATACATTATACACATATATATTGAATATCTATCTATGTATGTATCTATGTGTGTACATACATATATGCACATAAACTATGTTACTATCCATTTTAGAAGACAGTATTACAATGATTGCAATCAGTATTGAAAGTATGTCTGGAAAGATTGAACTGAACTGAAATGAAGGACTTTTTCCCTACCCTGCACATGTGGACATCATTTTCTGATTTGCAGCTGTCACAACTATTTGAAGAACTAATCACATTCTGCTTCTCAGACTCTGGGTTGATATTTTTGCTCTTAAAAAATAAAAAAAAAAAGACCCTGAAGACTAGAATCTTGGACTCTTGCTATTGGAAAGCATCTCATTTATTGGTCAGCTGGTTCATCCTACTGGAATTTCCTCTACAAAATGCTCAATAATCACGTTCATTGATTTGGGCAAAGACAAGGGGTAATGAGGCACCAAAGGTGAGCCTCACCTAGTTTCCTCTGTTGTCTAGCAAATGAGAGCTAATAATGTTCAACAACATTGGTCATTATGATAATGATGAGAGGCAGATGGGTAGTATGGTGGATGGAGCACAGGGCTTAGTGTAGGGAGGACCTAGGTTCAAATCTGGCTTCAGACACTTCCCATCTGTGTGAATGTGGACAAGTCACAAAATCCTGATTGTTTAACCCTTCCCCTTCTGCCTTAGAATTGATAGGTTCTATGAGAGAGAGAGAGAGAGAGAAAGAGAGAGAGAGAGAGAGAGAGAGAGAGAGAGAGAGAGAGAGAGAGAGAGAGAGAGAGAGAGAGAGAAGAGGTAACAATTTTTTAAAAATATGATATTGATGAACCTTCTGTGTCCATATAAGCATAAGCAACTGTGAATGTGATTTCAGAGAGATGAAGTCAAAATTGTTTGCTATGAGTTGGATTAAAAGGAGAGAGAAGATAAGGTAAGACAATGTCTCAAATCTAACCCTTTGACCTATAGACAACCTGAGAGTATGGAGCTTGTTTCTTCATTTGAGAAATAGGGCATTTGATTCCCTGCCCCATTTGCTTACTATCTGTGTAGATTTAAGGAAAATCATTTACTCTCCCTAGGCCTCAGTTTCCTCAATCATATAAAAGGAGGGAATTGAATAGGATAGTTTTTTAAGATCTCTCCAGTTCTAGTTCCATGAACCCAATAACTCCAAAGACACTGCCAGGTTCCAACTAATATTCTATAAATTTATAACCAGCATTGAGGAGGTTCTGATGTTGAGATATTTGAGGCAGATGTTCGAGCAGAATTCATTAATAGAGGAAAATCTTCCAAAACATTAGACATGAGTGGATGAGTGGAGACAAAAAGAAAAATCATACAACAGTGACAAAGTAGAATTGGGAGATCCCAGTAGAGGTTTGGGTTCAGTGAAATGTCTCCAGATCCATTTTCCATATCATAGATTCAGAAGATCCCCAAATGTATTATGTCAGCACTTTCACTCTTTAATTCTTAAAAACTATGTATTTTGAGAGAAATTTTATCCATGTGTTTCTGATTCATTTATACTTAACTCATCAAAATGCCATTTTGTAAGAACCATTGGATGTTCAAAAATACCCCTGAGCCCTTTTCATAATCCTGTTCTCGTTCAACTTGAAAGTTTTGTTGTGTCTATGCTAGACAGAACTTGAATATACAAGTTTGGGTCCAAAGTCAGAATCCATGAAGTTCAAAAGTAGTTACAAAACTTGGCAAGATGTGATTCTCTGGTTCAACTGTCAAGAACTGTCCTTGAATCTCCATTCCTTTCTCAATTCTTTTGGTTGTTCTCTTTCTATCTTACCTGCCTAAGTTACTCGTGATGGACTTTACGTGCTTGTTCTCCCATACCTCCTTTTCTTTTACATTTTATTTCTCTCTTCCTGGTTTCCATCCTCTTTCTAAGCCTCCTCCCCACGCCCACACTCCTTCTGGCTCACTCAGCAGTACTTTAAGGTTAAACTCCCATTTTTATACTCCTGTCTTTACTCCAGGGCTGCTTTTCTTCCTGTCTGTCTGATTCTGTCTTGCTCTGCTGTCCGAGTTTTCACAGATGCCTTTGAGGTTTTCCTTTTATTATACCTTCCTTTCTCACTGTGGGTGGTCTGGATGCCGGACATTGTAAAGATAACCTATCCCTCTTCCCAAAGGTCTAGCAAGATTGCAGAACATAGCATCTGGCCAATGTGGTTTAAGTGTTATTCGTTCAGTGGACCCTATTTGCAAAAAAGTGACCCCATTTGTCTTATTGGCCCTGCCTAGAGAATCATTAGGACCATTTAAAATCATCTAAAGGATCAACATGCTTTGAAAGAGAGCTATTAATAATGCCACTACCAAATTACCTTTGATTTGTGATAAGCAGAATAAACAAAATAATGTGGCCCATTAGGAAGTATTGCTTTGAGGATTTTGAAAGGCAGAGAATGTCAGCAAAACTCATTTCCAGAGGGGCAGAAGTTTGTATCCAGTACTTATCCCAAATCAGAGTTGATCATTTTGAATAATATTAATAGGACCCCAAATGCAAATGCACTGGTTTTGGAATGTGAGCCATAACATAGACATATGGTAGTGTTTAGGTAGGGGCTGTCCTATGTAAAATAGTTAAGGAGTTAAAGTTTGTCTTTAGTCTTCCAACCCCTTCTGATGGCTTCAGTCTCTCTGCCACCCCTTCCCCTTAGGTTTGCCCTAGCAAGTCTCTGAACTATAGATCTCTTTTCCCCCCTGCTGTTCTTTAGATCAAAATATAGTAATGCTCTGAGTTTTGTATATCCATATATATATATATGTATATATACATACATACATACATATATAATGTTGTCTCTTCAGATAGAATGTAAGCTCCTTGGGGTCAGGGACTATTTTGGACTTTTTTTGTGCCTCTAGCATATGACAGTGCCTGGAACATAGTAAGCATTCAACCCTTCAGAGCTTTGCTTTCTGCTAACTTAATTTCCCCTTTTTCTTTCTAGCATAGAGGGTTGCCATTCTAGTCAACCACAGGAGAAATCTGGAAGTCCGCTTCAGGCCATATATTACACATTCATCATCATTAACCACCAATCAAGCACCACTTTGGGGCAGACAAACCCTAGAGCCCCAGGAATGCTGCTGACTTGCAGCCCAATTTATATAGACACCTTCTCAGGATGCTTCTCTTTGGGAGATGTGACCCAGGACTGCTTCTGCAGGTGCTACAACTCTGTCCCCTTAGCAGTCCTAGCCATTGACGACCGATAAAGCAAAGGCCTTAATTCTAAAGTCCTTAGTTCTGTGAAATGGGTCAAAATTAGAAATATTGCACATGATTTTATCAGGGGAAATAATATTAAAGCTGATGTGTCACCAACTCCTTTGCTGCTGAGCTCTAAGGATCATGAGTATCTTTCCATCTGCCTTGCAGGTAAAATCTTCTATATGTGTTGTCTCTCCCTCCCCCATTAGAATGTGAGCTCCTTGAGAAAAGGCACTGTCACCTCTTCTATTTGTACTCCACAATACCTTGCACAAGATAAGTGTTTCATGAAGTCATTAATTCATTGAGAAGTCTCTGGGCTGGCCTCTAAGCCAGAAGTGCCAATATGGGGTGCCATGCCTTGTGGAAAAAGAGACAACTTGTAACTGGTGACTCTCTAGGATGCAATACTCCAAAGTGACAGGATGTGATTCCAGTAATGTGTTGGGAAGCATGTCCCTTTTCTACCATAACAGAATGGAGCATGGGTTGGAGGTCCCTGCCTGCTTTCATATATCTTCCTATTTCCTTTCCTTTATGGAATACGTGTGTGATCATTGAAAGATTCTGAAAGACCTGAGAGTGCTAGCAGCAAGAGCAGCCAATTAGGAAACTCAATGAATGAGTCACAAATGGCAAGAAGCCAGATCCCAAAGCTTTCTACAGGAAACTTGAATTGTGGTTACTCATGCTCCAGGGGCAGAGACCCATTACATTGGGTAGAAGCTAATTACTTGATCAACTGCTTCAAGACAGTATGTTCAATGAGTAGTAATGATTTAATATGCCATCTCCCAAAACATATTTTCATTTTGGTAGGAGTCTTTAGATAGAAGACATACTATCTTAACCCCAAAGAAGGGCCTCTAAGGGTGGGAATTTCAGGCATAGGTTGGTAGGGGACATATTCAGGAACTGACTGGCCTTTTGGCAGCCCTCCGCCAATATGTACCATATCATGCCATGCAAATACTGTGCCAGTGCATGAAGCTAACCTTGTCTCTTGGTTTCTCATTATATCTAGCACTCTAATAAAAAATGAAAAAAGGATTCCTTCTAGCTATTGGAAGGAAGAGGAAAAGGAATAGAATAATACCACTTTATTCTCATTTGAATGTGTCCAGGACATTTGGTCTCAAGAAAGAATGCCCCCTCCCCAAAGGTTATTGATTAAAAGCATGGCTTTCTGATTATAGTGGACCACCTCAATTTAAAATGAACTATTTAAGATCTTGATCAATGACATATGTAAAACCTAGTGGAATTACTCGTTAGCTATGGGGGCAGGTGTTAGAGGAAGGGAGGGAAACAACATGAATCATATAACCATGTCAAAAACCTCCAAATAAATAAATTAATTAAAGTTTTATTAAGAATTATTAATAATCACTAATTTATTAATAGTTATTAATAAAAATAAAATAAAATGAAGTATTTAAAAGGGACACATGGAATTCTTAACCTGAGGTCCATGAATTTAAAAAATATATATATTTTTATATTTCCTGATTCCATGTTCAGCACCCTATATAGTTTGCCAACTAGCCATCGGTCTTTCTAATGTCTCTCCCTTTCTGTGTTCTCTACCAATTTCACAGGGCAGATGGATTCAGTGGGCCAATCCCTGCTGGCTGGAACTCTTCCCTAAGGCAAACAGTAACACCAGGAAGTGGTGGCTCTGAAAGTTCTAACTGCAGAGAATATGGAGGCCATATGCCACCTGTATCCTTCGAAACAATGGCCCCAGTGGCAAAGTTGGAGTCTAGTCTAATTTTCCCAAATCTGTCATTGTAGTTCATGAAGAAGAAACACAGAGCAACCCAAAGCCCTGGGGTTCAGCATGCTAGAACAGAGAGAACAAGCAGTTTAGTGCTATTTGCTACAAGAAAAGGAAGTACTCTATAAGCCTTTTCATCCCAGGCCAGCCCGGGGGGTCTGACTCTCACCATGATAGCACAAGACATGTTATAGGAGCTTATGACTGGCTTCCCAGATGGCAACTGGTAACTGTTAAGGAAAGTATCCCTAAACAGCCTTGTTTTCCTTAGAAACTCTTTATGGATTTGTCTCCAGGGTTCTCCATCCCCTTCCCAAAGGGAAAAAGAGCAAGGAAAAACCAAAGGCTCAGTTATTGCTCTGGTTTCTCAGCCTCTTCACTCCCATAAGCTTTTATTAGTTCCTGAACATGTACACACACTCCTTTGTAATTGGAATCTGTTACCCTAAAAACTATGATTCCCAGCACCCCCACTCTCCTCACATTACATGCTAAGGTAGGGAGGTTATAAATTTTGTATAGCCCTGTCTCTCTCTCTCTCTCTTGATCTGATTGGTTTGGTGGAGGTGGTGAGGTGAGTGGCAGGAGAATCTATTCATGTGGCCTTTTATTTTGTTAGATAATTACCTTTGTTTTAACTTCTATTTACTTTTTTATTCCTTCTACTTCAAGTGATTATTAATAAATTCTATAAAATATAATTCTTGGATATTGATTTAAATCCTACATTCCTCTGTCTAGACCTGATTACTCCAATCTGTTGGCAAGTTTTCTTTCTACCTTCACAATATTTCTTCACTCATACAAGCATCCACTTTGGTACCTCATTACCTCATTTCTGGACAAGTGCATTAGCCTACCTCAAGATGCTCCTTTCTCCTGTCCATCTACCAGCTGGCATAATAAAAATCTTTGATAAAGAGAAACTGAGGCACAAAATTCCCAGCATGATAAATTTCACACCCCCAAAGTAATTTTTCTAAAGCTCCAGTTGTACCATGACACTCCCCCTCTACTCAATCAATAGTAGGGGCTCCCTATTACCTTCTGGATAAAATATAAAGCCCCATGTTTGAGTTCAAGTCCTTCATCACCCAGTTCCTTCTTATGCTGCCAGGCATATTATATATTACTCTCCTCCTTCCTACAGACCAGCTACGTTGGCCTTCTTGCTGCAGGTGACTCTCCATCACCTAATTCTGTACTTTTGAAATAGTCATACTGTATATACCTCAGTAAAATGTAAACTTCTTTAAGAAAAAAATGTGAGACTTTTGTAATTGTATCTTCAGCATTTAACCTCGATCTTGGCAGCCTTCTCTTTTAAAAAATATTTTATTTTCCCAATTACATGTAATAACAATTTTTAACAATCATTTTAAGTTGAATTTGTGTAGGAGTCAAGACTACTTTGTTTCTCTGGTCTGGTCTCATATACTTATCAGGGTGTGAGACCCTGGGTAAGTCATTTAAACTTTTGGAGCCCTAAGAAAATTCTTTAAGACCTCCATTACCTGAAGTCTGTCAAGATATTGTCAAAGCTCCCACTACATATAAGGTGTAGAACAGTTGCTGATTTACATTGATAGAGGGAAGTTTTTTTCTTAAAGGGAACTATGTATATCTGTGAAATCACAGTACCTAACTTTAAAAAGGACTTGATTATGTTAAATTCTGAGGTGAGGTTAGTCCTTCTGAGGCCATAGATAGTTATTAGCTATGTGACTTTGAAGAAGTCTTTTCCTCTCTTTGACTTAGTATCTTCATCTATAAACTAGGGATAATGACACACACTACCTTCTAGGACTATTGTGAGGATCAGATGAGGTGATATTTGTAAAGTACTTAGTACAGTATCTGGTTACACTATTTGTATGGTGTAGGTACTATATAAGTGCTGGCTATTACTATCATATATATTGTATTATCTTATCTTATCTTATATTACATTATATTATATATTATAACTATTATTATAACTATTATCATTAGAAGGAAACCAGTGATGGACTGATGGACTAGAGACAAACTCCCATTGCTTAACAACTTTGTTGATGCCTCCCCTTTTCATTTCAACCATTCAAGGACATATAAAGGATGGGCAAGGATCAATGATTCCAAAGATAGTTTAGGATTAAATGGTATTTGACTCAGTACAAGTCTGGTTCCATAAGCATTCATGATGCACTTGCTCTTTGTCAGGTATTCTGCTGGCACTGGAGCTATAAAGATGAAAACGAAGTAGTTTGCCCAAAGAGGAGAGCATACAACACTTATTCAAGTAAGTCAACTTAGAATATATGCAAGTACTGTGATTTTAAGACAAATAGAATCCTAATAAATAGGAGAGTAAGGAAAGAACTGATTTAAGTAAATCATGGCAGCTGAGTTATGGTTTAAAGGTTCTACATGGTGGGAAGGATGAACTGAATTCCATACATGGTGGACCACTTGGGCAAAGATACCGAGATGGGATGGAATGCATTATGCTGAGAATGGATAGCAAGCCAGTTATCCTGGAATGGAAAACTGCAGAGGAGTCTATTGGGTCCTTTTTGTCTCTCCTTATATAGAAACCCTTTCAGGCTTTGAGATTTTTCCTAACTAGATTAAAGATAAGGTAATCAGGGTTAGTGTTTATTTATTAATATTCCTAAACCCAAGGACTATAGAAACTTCCAGGAATGTCTACCCATATTAGAAAAGAGGCTCCTTGATTCAAGAGATGTTTTTAACTTTCAGTAAGCACATGTTGAGTATCAACTTCACATAGATCACTGTGTTAGGAATTATTTCAGTATAAGGAAATAGCTAGGGTTTTTGCTGGCTAGAATAGAGCACTAAAGCAGTGGGATTTTTGCAGCTGACAGATATATATAATAAAAGCAGGAATGTGCACTAGGTGGATGAAGAACAATAACATTTCTTCTTTAGTTTATCTTTTGTTTTGGTTTGAATTCATTTGCATACTGAACCAGAGAGGAACTTAAACATTCCTACCTCTATAGAGAATAGATATCTAGGATAAAATAGTAGGATCTTTGGATTGGAGAGAAAATAGTAATGATAATATTAATATAGGGGTACTCTTTTTAATTTTTGTTAGCTGGGTGTGGCAATTATGACTAAAAAGCTATCAGTCTGCTCTTAGAGGAAGAGATATTCTAGCAGGCTGGAGATGAGATTGCTGGCAGGTGACTCTAAAGAGACATAGACCAGACTGGTGAGTTGCATGGTGGGAGCTAAGATACATGCTCTGCTTGCCTAAACCTTCCAAACACACAAAAATAGAAAGTAAATCAGTTTAAAACAAAGGAAAACAGGAGGGAGATATCTTGTCAGGATGAGAGGGGACTGTGGTCCAGTGAATGCAGCACTAGGGGAACTGACAGGATGAGCTTCATCTCAAAAAAAAATCCTTCCATTTAGCCTGAGGCAATAAAATGACAGAAAGGGGAGCAACCCAATGAACTTAGGCAAAAAATCAGCAATGTTGAGGAACAGTCCAAGTCATGAGATAGTAAAAAAAAAATAGCAGCAGAGGGAACAGAATCCAGCTGAACAAAATAGCTACAAACCTCACCATTAGAAGTCAGCTGGGTCACACTCTCAGAGTGCAGACCCAAAGAAAACTGGGCCTTCCCTGGGTACCAGAAAGGTTACCCTGCAAGCTTGGAACAGTACTCCTTTTAGTCCAGGAACAGCAAATCCTCAACAGACAGACAAAGTAGTGAGGAGGTAAAACAAAACAAAACAAAACAACAACTAGAAAAATAAGCAGAAGACAAAGAAAAAACCTAACTGTAGAAAGTTACTTTTGTAACAGGGAAGATCAAAATACAAAGAAAAGGACAGCAATGGCAAAAAAGAAATATGTGAAGCCCCAAAGGAAAGTGAGAAAGGATGTTAGACACCTAAATAACTCTTGGAAGAACTTGAAAAGAAGTTAAAAAATCAAATAGTGGGGGCAGCTGGGTAGCTCAGTGGATTGAGAACCAGGTCTAGAGATAAGAGGTCCTAGGTTCAAATTTGACCTCAGACACTTCCCAGTTGTGTGACCCTGGGCAAGTCACTTGACCCCCATTGCCTACCCTTACCACTCTTCTGCCTTGGAGCCAATACACAGTATTGACTCCAAGACGGAAGGTAAGAGTTTAAAAATAAAAATAAAAATAAATTTAAAAATCAAATAGTAAAGGAAATGATAGAAAGATTCAACAACTTGAAAAAATTCACTGAAAGAAACAACTCTCTAAAAAGAGAGTGGGGGGGGGCTGGGGGGGGGAAAGAGCCCAGAATTGGCTACTCCCTGATTAGACTAAATATTGTTTACACAGCTAGGAAATATCTGAGGCTATATTTGAACCCAGGACCACCCATCTCTAGGATGAACTGGCTGTCTCTGAGCACCTAGCTGTCCCCTATATTTTTAAGTGTAATCTGCATTACTAAACATGTTCTCAACCATTTAAGTTTAGACAATCAGCAGAACAATAAATCATGCCCTGATTTTCTTAAAAAGGAGGGGAAGAGGGAGTGAGAGGGAGAGAGAGGGAGAGGGAGAGGGAAAGAGAGACAGAGAAAAACAAAGAGAGAGACATAGCCTAGAATCTGGCTATTTGCTGGTTAGGCTAAATATTTCTCCTCTGGCATATTGTTTAGCTTGACACTAATAATCTTGTAGTTCTAGTGAATGTTGGGTGTGTTATCTTAGCTGGATAATTCTAGGCTAGACTTTTTTTTAACCATTACCTTCCATCTGAGAATAGATGCTATGTATTGGTTCCAAGGCAGAAGAGCCTTAAGAAGTAAGACAAGGAGGGTTAAGTGACTTGCCTAAAGTCACACAGCTAGGAAGTATTTGAGGCTACCTTTGAACCCAGGACTTCCCATCTCTAGGCCTGCCTGTCATTGAGTCACCTAGCTTACCCCTACACTTTTAAGTTTAATCTGCATTATTAAATGTGTTCTCAATCGCTTAAGTTTAGGCAATCAGCAAAACAATAAATCAAGCCCTGATTTTGTAATTTACTGATTTATGAAGTCTAAATGTTCTATCAATCAACTCTCTAGAGCTGGCTTGAACTACCTGCCATGTTTCAGCATTGATCTTCTGTAATCATGGGTGGTTATTGAATTTGTCCTTTGGAATCATGGGTAGTTATTTTTTTTTATCAAAGTTCTTGCAGGTGTTTTACTTAAGAAAGTGAGGAACCTTAGTGTCGCCTTACACTGGTTTCCACAGAAGTAGATTTAGGAATTACAATAAAGGCAGAGGCAGAAGAGAAAAAGGGAAAGGCAGAAGTAAGAGAGGGAGTTGAAGACATCCTTTCTCTCATCCATCCCCAAGACAAGACCATTATATCTCACCAGAGAAAGAAATTTGGCATTTTCCTTCATCTTTCATCCTTCATCCTACAGCAGTGAAGGCCTGATATATGAGGGGGTTAGTCCTGTGCCCTTGTACCTCTATCATAATAAGGCTCCCACTGTCTGGATGTTTTAGCTGAAGAATAGATCTGTAATGGGTCTGGGTAATCTTGTTCTCCTTGTTTGGTGGCCTTTTGATAGATGCATTTTTCTGAAATGGAGCTTGGAGTACATCACACAAGATAAGACATTTTGATTACGAACATGAGTAGAAACTGAAGTAGACTCCCAGTATGAAACAAGAATCTTTAGATCCTGTTTTTGGCATGCCTGATTGTGCAGACTCTACCCATCAAAAACAGATCACAGCAGGAAAAATGAAGAGCAAGGCCTGTGTTTTTGAATTAAATGTAGTCAGCTTAAAATCCCAGCATGATGCTATGAAGTCACCTTCTATCTCTGAGGGGAATTCTATTCTTTTTAAAGAGTGTGATTTAAAGCTACAAAGCCTAAAAATGCCAGTTTTCTTATTTAAAATGTTTTGTAGTAGAGTCATCCCTGGGGGTGATAATTAAACAATGAAATTTTTTTAGTCCAGCCAAAAAAAAAAATAGGGGGAAGAAAAGGTCAGTGGGACCAAATCTTCATCAGGTTACTCTTGGAGACTGGCTGCCTTGATGAGTCATTTGCACAACAACTTGGCAACCCTGAGATGTTATGAGCTCTCCTGAACAGTGATTTCAGCTGGAGATTTTACAAAATTAGAAAACACCTGGAGAAAATGACCTTTGAAAGCAAACTAACAATTGGAAAGCAGCCTGGAAAAAAAAAAAAAAGAAAAATTCCAAAAGAAAAATGTATGTATTTTTGTATGTGTTTAAATCATGAAAAACATGACTGTTGAAATGCAGAAAACAATTTTCCCAAAATAACAATTGTGTTGGAGAGTTGAATGTTCCCATTAGCTCAGTTGTTGTCCATAACACATATCCTTCTTTTTTTTCCTTTGAGTGTCTAGCTCAAGACCTGAGGCATAGTAGATGTCATAGAGTAAAAGGCTTGTTGAAATCAATCAAATTGCACTGACACCTCCTTCCCTGAAATTGTCCCTGACATCCCAGGCCCCTCTACTATTTTATAGATGAGATGGACAGTGGGTAACTGGGCTGCTTGGAGATACCAAACCAAGTCAGTGGCTGAGCTAACAAAAGCTAGGCCTGACCACAGCTTCAGTCTATGTATTCTGCCCCGTCCCTTTCCACTTCTTACTTTGTTTCTCTGCTTCTTCTGATAACTTGAGTTTTCACAAGTAAAGATTTGTCACAAATTGGTTAGCCTTCATTGCTCAACTCCAAATGCACTTCAGAAACTGAGAAACCAGTACGCTTGGACCCCAGGGCTGCTTTTCACTCAAACTAGCTGATGGTCAAATGCCAAGAGAGCTTTCTAATGAAAATAAACCCAGAAGAAAGGAAATGGAAAGAAAGAGAATATAAGGTGGTAAGTCCTTCTCCTTTTTCTTTGATTTCTTTTGGATATAGACCTAGTAGTGGTACTGCTGGGTCAAGGAAAATGTACATTAACATATAATTTTAAAAATATTTTTCATTGAATTTTAGCTTCCTATAGAATCATTTTTTGTTCTTTGTATATCAGAAAATTTGTTTTGTAGAGGATTATTAAGTTCATAATAAAAAACAAAATTTTAAAAGTAATTTTACAAGCATCTTTCTACAGGTGATATTATAATAGACATTATACAAGGCAACAAACAGACCAATTTTTAGTACTGTAAAGTATATATTGGTACTGGCCTTAGAGACAAGGAGACCTGTGTTCAAATAGTCGTTTAACTTCTTTGCATCTTGGTTTCCTCATCTGTGAAATAAAAAGGTTTCATTCAATGATCTGTATGATCCCCATCAGCTCTAAATCTCTGATTCTATGATTCTTGAACTTTAAGATTTCAGATGAACCTTATGCAGATGGGCAAACTTGACGTACCCAGAAAATAATAGAGAGATAAATCCATTAAACAAATAAAATGTTGATATTATAAATAAGCAAAATGATCAGTACTAGTGATAGTTATTGCATTCCATAAGATCGAGAGTTACGATGGCCTTTAGAGGTCACTTAGTCAAATATTGTCATTTTACAGTTGAGGGAACCAAGATAGAGATGTTAAATGACACAAAAAATGTTGCAAAACAATGATGTCAAGCCTAAGGCCACTAAACCATACCTAAGAGTCCCTCCCTGTCATATATCAATTTAGAAAGCCACATATTAACATTATCTATGTTTTATTGTATTCTATTTTTTAAAAGTATTTCCCAATTACATTTAAGTCTGGTTGCAGCTGCATTAGAAGTGTTGAAGGCAGCATGTTTGACAGCTCTGATGTATAGAACAAATGACAGAATCAGGATATGAGGCTAAGACCTGGGATCTTACATCTAGTGCTCTTTTCATCCTCTGTGCCTCTCTTGTCTTGATAAGGGAGACCTGGAAAAGGCAAGCTTGACTCCTTTGACTAGGTTTCATGGAAGAGATAAAATTTAAAGAGCTTCATCAAAGAGGAAATGAAGAAAACCTGATGAGATGGTATGACAGAAAGCATATAATTCTGTTGGTGAGATAAGACTAATGCACTTGAAATATTCTAACATTTTACATAGACTGTACATGCTGTGCCATTTCAAAGATGAGCTATATTTCCATATTTGGTTAAATCAGGAATTTGTTTTCCTTTATTAACTATCCATTTTTCAACAAGGATATTGTTTTTCCTTTTTAGCATGAGGGAGAAAGGAGGTGAGGTGGAAATGAGAAAAAATAAATGTTTGTTAATTTAAAAAAGTAAAATAAAAGTTACATTAAAATAGATCTCCATTTTTAAATTTTAGTTGGCTACAAGAACCTAGTTTACCTCATCTAACAGCCAGAGTGTGATTCACAACTGGATCCAAAGGAGAACACTTAGGAAGAGAAATGATCAGTTTCAAACATGAATGGTCAAATTAGGAATTTATTTTCTTTGACTATTTTTGCTACAAAGATTTTGTTTTTCTTTTTTCTATGTGAGGAGGGAGAAGAAGGTGAGTCAGAAGGGACAGAAAAATGTTTGCTTCCTGAAAAAAGTAAAATAAAATAAAAATTACACTAAAATAACTATCTTCCATTTAAAAATTTCAATTGGTAACAAAGAATCTAATTCACTACATCTTATAGCTAGAGCATTGTTTATAGCTGGCCCCAAAAAGAAACTCTCAAAAAGAGAAATGGTCAGTTACATTGTTTGGCTACCAGTGGTTATTGACCTCACAGGAGTGGTGCCCCAGTGATGTGTTCTAATACAACCGCAGCAGGAGATCCAGGGCTCTTTCTAGTCCCCTGAAGGTGGATTGAGGAGTTTCTGAAGGAAACCCATGATAAGAGACCAGCCAAGCAAGAATCTCAGGAGACAAATTCAGCATGTCCTACAGAGCAGCTCGATGGCTTTTTCTTTTCGTGGGAAAGACATTATCCTTAATACTTCCAGCTTTTTGGGCTCAGCTACTTTTCTCTCTAGCTTCTCTCTTTTCCCTGCCAGCCAAGTTTCTGGAAGAAAACAAACGTCCACCTTCATGTGCAAGGGAAAGGAGGAGCATTCATCCACTCATCTCTCTCATTTTTGGCCACATTTACTCCCAGTCCTGAGCACGGCATGTGTATCAAAAACATGTCTAAGGCATCTGGCCTCAAATCCTAGCATCTGTTGCACGAAAAATAGGGCTTTAAAACTGGCCCTCTTCAGAGTAGGACAGTGCCAAGTTGAATGGGGCCTCCCAGGTAGATTCTCTCTAAAACATATAAAGCATACATGTTTCTCAGGGATGGGGAAATGTGCTATTTGCAAAATTCCATTAACTGGAATGAAGAAAGGAAGGAAACAAAATTTTATTAAGTTTTTCTCATATCCTGGGCACTGTACTGAGTGATTTACAAATATCATCTCAAATGATTTTCACAACAACCCTGGGGAGTAGGTATTATTATTAATGGGAAGTAATAATACTTCCCTTTCCTATTCTCCAATTATCTTAACCCTAATACAACCTCTAAAATTATGGAATTTTTCAGTGTAGGATAAGAAGTAGGATAATAAAAATTTATTATCCTCATTTTACAAATGAGGAAACTGAGACAAGGATTGTGTCTTACCCAGTGTCATACGTGTGTTCCATGCATGGTGTCTCATTCTTAACGATTCTCAGGAAAGGAGACTTGAACACCTCTCTCACTTACTAGTTAATGTGTACGGAGGCTCTGTTCCAGATTTGATGCTGTCCCTTGGGCAAATTAAGTAACTTCTCTCTACTCTCTTCCCATCTACAAGTGAGTGGCAGGATACTTGTAATGATATCAATCTGAAATAGTGCTGACATCCCCCCCAAAGGAGTATCATGGCAATAATACTAAATATGATCAAAAAGTTCCTTAAAATATTGGCTGTTTTAGATAAACTATAAAAATTATACTGGACACATCATGTAATCTTAGTATTTCAAAGATGATTCATCAACCTAAACCTAAGTTCTCCTCGAGAAATTTAAGAATTTGCAACAACAAAATTGACTATAAAGCTTATGAACCTAGATTTTTCCATTGTGACAATATATTTTGGGCAAGTGTGCCATTGGAAAAGCCAAAAATATCATTGCCTTTCCTTCCCTGAGGGTATAACTCTCTCCCCTAGTCTTCTTGTTCTTTTCTTAGAAAGCTAGAAACCTGCTTTCATTTCCCTCTCAGGGTGATTCTCTCTCCCATCTGCCTTCTTTTCTGCCTGACCTATGCTATTGACTTTACATTTTTACAGGGTTGACTGTAGTTTTGGGATTCATTAAACCATCTTCTCCTACTCACCTTCTTTTCTTCTTTCTTTTCCCTATGTATCTCTCCTCCAATTTCCTCTCCTCTAATTTCTTTTCTTTTTCCCTCTTCTGCTCATATGCCATCATTACATCCCCCCACCTTTTCCCTTTTTCCACTCTTTCTCCTCTACTTTTCTGTTTCTTCCTTCATATTTCCCTTCTTTCCTTCTTATTTTCTCTTTCTTCCCCTTTCCCTTTTCTGCTCACTTGTTTCTGGCCATTGCCCTTCTCCTCTACCTTCTTAGCTCTCCTTTTCTCTTTCGCTTCCCTTTTTTGGAATTTTGTTAGTATTTATCCACTTCCTGCCTCTAGTATAATAGAGAGGGCTCAATAAATATGTTTGGCTGAAACATTAAAAATCCCATCATTTTAGAGGTTGTATCAGGGTTAAGATAATTGGGAAATAGGAAAGGGAAGGGAGGAATGACTTTTCATAAAAAGAGAAATTGCCAGTTTACTCTGAGATATAAAAAGAGATGGGAGATAATTCATAAACCTTAAGTTTCAATGTGGAAGAAATTCTAATCATTCAAGAAAAAAAAAAGACAAACCCTTGTCATAGGTCAGGCAGAAAAGAAGACAGGTGGAAGAGAGAATTATCCTCAGAGGGAAATGAGAGCAGGTTTCTAGCTTTCTAAGAAATGGAGAACAAGAAGGCTTGGGGAGAGAGTTATACCCTCAGGGAAGAAAAAGAAAGCAGGTTTCTTAGCCTCATTCCCTCCACAGAGGATGGGAAGGCAGTAGTTACAATGGTAAGATTGTAAAACAGGAAGCTGGACCCAAGGACCAGGGAAACATGCATGTAAACACATTTTAAATAATGAAAAGCTGCTGACAGTGGGCATCAGGTAAATTTGAAACTATATTTTGCTGCAGACACTCTCCTTCCATAAGATCACTATTTCCTTTATACTAGTATTCTATAAAATGGGATTTGCATGCAATCATAAAATGAGATTTGGGGATTGTCTGTTCAATTGAATACCTATTCCATTCTTCTTCTCCATACACCTGCATTATCAACTTGGTTGAATGAGACAATGCTTTAGAAGGTAAGGTGCTATGAAAAGGTGAAATTCCATTTGGAAGTAGAGGGCTTCTGGTGATTCTGAGATTTTATTACAATTTACATTGCTTGAGCCAAGGGAGGCCCCAGCTCTGTGTATTAAGCTCTAATATAGCAGCAAGAGTTCTAGGAGGAGTTTCCAAGGAAGACTGCTAGAGCTGTCACTGTTGGCAAAAATGAGATCTCCAAGCTCGAGGCATTATGGAGTCTATATGTGTATATGTTTGCATATATGTATATGCACACATATATATTACATATACATGAATTTATTTTCTATGTATGACAAATGATTAATAGTAAAATTAATCGAGAAAACAGTGAAATTAATAGTGAATAAAGACTACAGTAGACAAGAATGATCAGTGCTTGGTGCTTTGTCAAAGAATTGAAAAAATAAGCCATTGCTATGTAACTCGTTGACTAGGGCTCAGAAATATTTTCACAGAGTCGTGGACTCATTGGTATTAGAAGTGACCCTTGTTGTTATAGCCTTTCAGTTGTATTTGACTCTTCATGACCCCATTTGGGGTTTTCTTGGCAAAGATACCACAGAAGTTTGTCATTTCCTTTTCTAGCTTTTTTTTTTTACAGTTGAGGAACTGAGACAAAGTTAAGTGACTTTCCCAGAGTCACAGAACTAGTAAATATCTGAGGCAAGGTTTGAAATCATGAAAATGAATCTTTCTGATTTCATGCCAAGTGCTCTATCTGTTCTGCCACCTAAGTGCCCAGAAGTTAACTTAGAGAAGATCTATTCCAAATTCTCATTTAATAGATGAGGAAATGGAGGCACTAAAGTGTGGTTACAATTCTGAGGCCATAGAGAGCCGGTGATAGAACCATGTTTATTTCTAGTTCTCCTATCCTCTAGATCAATGTCATATCATTTGGTGGAACCAATTCAGAATACTGGAATTTAGTCTATGAATTCAACATATTTTTCTTTCTCCTCCAAATCAAAATACCTCAAGATAACTTTTCAAATTATATGAAGGTGAATGATTAAACCATATTTGACAAAAGAAGAGTATATAATATGTGGAAATAGGTGGCTGGTGAAGGTCAATGGGTTGTTGTCCTATGGCCACCAGATCATCTTCTTTCCTTTCTCAAAGAATTTAGAACTTTGCTCACTAATATCCTCCCCTTCCCAACTCCTGTCCTTATATTAGGGGACTTCAACATCATGGTTGATGTTCCTCCAAGTCCCTTAACTCTTAATTTCTTATTTCCCATAATTTTTACAATCTATACCTTCACTTCACTTCAGCTGCACTGAAAAATGGTCACACCTCTGGATATTACATTTATTTCCTTAATCAAAAACTCCCAATATTCCTCTATATAAGTCTAACTTTCTATCATTCCATTTCCTCCAATGCTTTATACATCCTGAACCTATTCATCACCTTCATCATGACCTCAAATCCCTCTTTCTTTCTCTATACTCTGTGGCTATTACTCTTGCTCTTACTTCCTAATCATGACCCTATGATTAATCATTTCAAATCAAGACTCATTAAAATTTAACTCCCTCACCTATTTGCTTTCTTATAGTTTATCCCTTCTCAAACCCTTCTAAATGGAGCAAAAGGAAATCAGACAATCATTTACAAAGGGTATCTTATAAAAATCATACTATCCCACTATATCTGAAATCTTATTGCATCAAGGCAATCCTCACTTCACTCAAAAACTTTTCTGAACTTTCTCTTCTCTCCTTAATCACACCATGCACCTCCTACCCTAGTCACTCTATCAGCTGAGAACTTCAATCATAACTTTAAGAATAAATGTGGATATCTACCCAGAGAAAACATCAATAAATATAAGCATGCATTACATGGTTTTATACATACACACACACATATATTTATTCCTCCCTTACAACCAGGAGTGTGCTGATATGGAGCTGAGGTTTTGCATGTATTTTATATATACACACATAATAGTATACAAATATATAGTCAAATAATGCTATCTCTAGTGAAGAATGGGGAGGGAGGGAGATACCTCAGAACTTTAATGCAACATGATGATACATGTATAACCCAGATCAAAATGCTTATAATTTCTGAAAGGGAGGAGGGAAGAGAAGAAGGGAGACAATTGAGATCTTATAATAGCAGAAAATTTATGTTGAAAATTAATATTACATATAATTAGGAAAATAAATGTCTTTTTTTTTTAAAAAAAGAAAAGCAAACTCTATGTATGTTTCATGTACAATCCTCTAAGTATTTTCTTGTTATTATGTTTTGCATGTTATTTTTTGGTTAAGTTCAGAATAAAAATACATTTAAAAAAGAACTTTAATGTAACAAATGAATAATTTTTTTTAGAAAGTGAGATCATTCCCTGTAAATTCTGTTCTTTTTATTCAATATTCCTTGACATCATTTCCTATTCTCTCCTTTCCCCTAGTCTCAATCAGGTGACCTTTCTTCTTGCCAAAGCTTTTCATGTGCTCTTGACCTTCTCCTCTCTCACTCAATCATCCCTTCCCTTTCTTTTTCTCTAATCCTCAACATCTCCCTAATTACTGATTCTTGCTTTACTGACTTCAATCATGGCAAGTTCTCTATCTTTCTTTCTTTCTTTTGCTTTCTTTCCTTCTTCCTTCCTTCCTTCTTTTCTTTCTTTCCTTTTCTTTCTTTGTTTCTTCCTTCCTTCCTTCCTTTTCTTTCTTTCACTTTCCTTCTTTCCTTCCTTCTTTCTTTGTCTTTCTTTCTTTCTTTCTTTCTTTCTTTCTTTCTTTCTTTCTTTCTTTCTTTCTTTCTTTCTTTCTTTCTCTTTTCCTTCCTTTTTTCTTTCTTTCTCTCTTTCTCTTTTCCTTCTTTTTTCTTTGTTTCTTTCTTTGTTTCTTTGTTTCTTCCTCCCTTTCTCTCTTTCTCCTTCTTTACACTCTAGGGTCCCCTCAGGCCATCATCCTTTATCTCTTTTCCCATAGACTCACAAACTCCTTAAAGAACTCCCAACTTCTTGAAAAAGCTATCTATACTTACTGCCTCCACTTCCTTTCCTCCCACTCATTTAAAGTCTCATCCATATGCTATGACTCAATGTACAAACAGACAGCTAAAGGGGAGGCATTGACAAATATATCTGGAATCTTGCTCATCCCTTTCCCAGGGAGACTGTGATCACCTTGCGGGGAATAGGAGAAGGGATCATGGGGCAGGCTACTCTGTTCTCCTCTGAGTGAAGGGTATTGTACTAGAATTATATTTATAGATATTTCCCCTACCCCAAAATTTGATGATCAGGGAGCATAGTTGAATCAGAACCAATAGTTTCCCTGTTTGTAATTCCTTAAATGGGGAAGGGTAGTTTACAATGGCTACTTTTACTCCTTCCCACCAAATGCTAATTACATGAAATTAAATAGCAAACAGAAAGCTGGGAGGTTATATGTTAAATATATCAGAAAATATAGAGAGGAAATGAATTCCTTTAGATGGGAGGGAGATGAGGTCTTTTTCAGTCAAGAAAGACACCCAAATGAGACATGCCTTTAAGTCTCTGGGGATGCATACTGGAAATCAGAGTCGGATTGAAGAAATGACCTCCCCTTCATTCTGTAAGAGAATCTTTCTCTTTCTCCTCCCTGGAGTGGATTCCAAAGAGAGTCAGAGCCACATATGTCTCTATTGGAGAAGGAATGAAGAAAGTTTCTCCTCTCCAAAGGGTCAAATTAGCATTCTCTTCAGCAATTAGGAGTCTCATGCAAAATGCCCTAGGCTTGGCTAGAAACCCAGGTGACATATAACTTAAATTATTGCAATAACCTCCTTCTTGGTTTCTCTGCCCCAGGCCTCTGCCCAGTCCAGGGTGTCCTACACTCAGCTGCTAAAGTGATTTTCCTGAAGCTGGATCTGACTATGTTACTCATCTGTTCAAAGAAAGAGTGATTTCCTATTGCCTTAAGATAAAATAGAAACCCTTTTTAAGTCTTTTAAAGTCTTGCGTCACCTGTTTTTCCAGGCTCAGTGCATATTCCTTCCCTCCTCCTACTATATGATTCAGTCACATTGATCTTTCTTTTTCTCCCATACAGCTAGGAATGTGCTGGTAAAGATTTAGCAGCTGGTACTCCAAAAGTACACATGATCAAATATGAAATTTAACATACATTATCAATACTTTTCCCATCATTTTCTCAAGTCAGACAATCATCAAAACAATAAACTAAATCTTGATTTTTTGCATTCGTCAATTTCAGAGGCATGATTTTTGATCCCACTGAAAATCTGACAATTGCCTTTCATAAGTAAACATGAGTTGTCTCTAACACACCTCTATATATAGTATACTATTTATCGCCACAGTTTTGTATTAGCTATCTCCCATGCTAGGTATATACTTTCTCATCACCTCTACCTCAAGCACCATTTTCTACATGAAACCTGTCCTGATCTGCCAAATTTTAGTACCCTCCCCATTAACTGCCTTGAATATATTCTCTTTATACATCTTTTAGATATATTTGTAGCATTAGAATATAATTTCCTCATTGCACACAGTGATCACAATATGGTAAATATGATCCACTGTGAAAGTATCAACTACTCTGATCAATAAAAAGATCTATGACAATTCACCCACAAGAGAACCTTTTTCTTTCTCTTCCTTGGATTAGATTCCAAAGAGAGTTTGGAGCCACATGTCACTGTTAGAGAAAGAATGAAGAAAGTATGTCTTCTCTAAAAGGTCAAATTAGGATTCTCTTTAGCAATTAGGATATGATTAAGTCACTCATCTATTTAAAAAAAAAGTGACTCCCTACTGCCTAAAGATAAAATGTAAGCCCCTCTTTGAAAGAGATTTATGATGAAAATGCTATCAACCTCCAGAGAAAAAACTGATGAATTCTGAGTACAAATTGAAGCATATTATTTTTATCTTCATTTTTCTTGCTTGGGAGGGTGCAACATGGCTCACATAGAAATGTTTTGCCTGACTTCACATGTAAAATGGGTATCATATTTCTTGCCTTCTCAACGGAAGGGAGAGGGTTAGAGTGAGAGAGAAAATTAAAAAATGAATGTTTAAAAATAGAGTATAAGTTCCTTGTAAAAAGAATTCTGTATATTTGTATCCCCGATGCTTAGCATAGAGCCTGGCACATAGTAGGTGCTTAATAACTATTTGTCAATTGACAATAGATGATGAAAAGAAAGCAGAAATACTCCCATTATTTCGCTTCTGTTTTCTCTGGCAAGGGGAAGATATTTATTTTAACTGGCAATTATAGAACAAAAACAACTAACAGCGAGTTTAAGTCCAAAAGAGGTGGGGAGATAGTAAGAGAGCATTTGACTTCTCTTGATCATGAAACTCAGAAAACTTTACATGAGTTGAGTGAAGGAATTTGTTGAATGAATTGGAATATCTGCTCATTGATTCCTTGTGGGCGACATCTGAGAGACCATGGAAGATGGAAGATGTGCCACAGAATAAATTTTCTGACTCTTTGTTATCACAAGGAAACTGGGTACTTGAATTTGTAAGGAATTAGATTTAGGGTTTGACTAAAATATGTGAGAATTCTAAAATATTGTGGTCACTATTTTAAAATTAATACAGCCCAAGCCAAAATGACTTTTAGTAGCTTTATTTACAAAAAGATGGAAAGAGTGAAGGTAGAGAAATGTAAGAAGAGGGTAGAGAAGATGTATAGCCTATCACACTAAATGTTGCTCTGGTTTCTGGCTCAGCCCCGGCAGGGTTAGATAACCCTCAGCCAGAGGACCCAATGGGTTTCTGAGGGTGTGAACTCTTTAAGTAAGTGACTTGTGAATTTTCTTACTTATTGGCTAACAAAGTGTTAAGTAGGGATGTTTTCAGTTTTTAGTTGATTAAATTAAAAGTTGCTGATTGATAGACAAAGAAAGTTTGATTCACACTTCACAAATTTAACCAACAAGACTCCAACTAAATCTGTCTTTCTTTTAAATAGAGGTCCCCCCCCAAAAAAAGGGGTCCACTGTGCTATATGGCTATTTAATTATTGAATTATTGAGTAAGAAAGATATAGTAACAATTCAGTTAAGATGATTGTGTTAGAGAATGAGAATTGAGTGAATGACAAATTATTTTGTTAGGAGCTGAATAAAGTAGTGGGTTATAAAAAATATATTTGTCTGGAGACATGTAGATCAAATCAAGAGGACTTTTAAACTGACAGTGGAGGTGGGATGATAAGAGTGCTCACAAACATCTATTCATTGTGTAATTGTTTAGTCTTGTCTTACTCTTTTTGACCCCCGTTGGGATTTTCTTAGCAAAGATACTGGAATGGTTTGCCATTTCCTTCTCTAGCTCATTTTATAGATGAGGAAACTGAGACAAACAGGGTTATGTGACTTTCCTATGACTACACAATTAATAAGTGTTTGAGACTGGATTTGAACTCAGGAAAATGAGTGTTCCTAACTTTAGGCCAGGCACTCTATCTACTGTGCTCCCTGGCAGCTCACTACTGATATCACAAAAAAGAGCAAGTTTCACATTAAGTGAAGAATGAAATAGAGAAAACCAGTAACTCACAGGAGACCATATTATTGAGGGGTGTTGGTAATAATATACAACGCCTCAAGATAGTTCCATGTACATTTTCCACATCCACATATTTCTACATTTCCACATACATTTTCATACAAATAGTATACTGAGTAAAGATTACAAAGTGGAGGTGTATGGGGTAATCAGGGAGGACTAGCACCTCTGATGTGAGAACCAGTGTTTTGTGCATTATAGTGCCAACTTGTTGCCCAGAGAAGATTGGCACCTCTGGTGGGAGAGCTCACTCAGTCCTTTACAGGGTTGCCCTTATGCCTTTGGTGTCCACCTGTCACCCAATTCTTATCTATAGCTCCAAGAAGCTGTAGCACAAACCACAGCCCAACCCTGGTAAAATTATCTGGCTAAACTATATAACTGACAGATCTTTAGCCAGTTGAAGGGTTTGGGGGATGTCTACCCAAAACATATTAAGACTTCACCTACCCAATGGGCAGATGAGAATGATTTATGCCTGTGAAAGGGAATTCTTTATTTTCTTTGTCTATTTTGAGTTAATCAATCTAAGAAATCCCTACTTAACCCTTACTTAACCCCTATTTAACACTTTGTTATCAATTAAGAGAATTCACAAGTCACTTACATGGAGAGCTTCACCCTTTTAACCCAATCAATCAGAAACTTATGAATCCTTTGATAAGAGGTGACACCTTCAGAAGATGAGAGGTGGATCCCACAGGCACTGTCCCCCTGGGCAGTGCTAAGCAATTTGGAAGCTGTGATTGGCCCCTGTGAAGAGGGGAAGGGACAGGAAAGGACTATAAAAAGTTCTGAACTTCTTTGGCTGGGGGTCCAGCTTGAATCTTTGGCTTGGAGCTTTGGTTTGTGACTTGCCTCTTAGAGGTGACTTTGGACTTGGACCTTGGCTTCAACTTGAGACCTTGGCTCTTGGACTGGCTCTTGGGTGAGTGAGTAGCTGGCTTTCCTTTCCTGGCTTCTGGAGAGATTAATTCCTGGAGAGAGACCTTCCCCTCTTGGAGGAGGCTGCATAGGTGGAACATCAGTCACGGGTTAAAAAGCCTTGCTGGGCTGAGCTGAGCACTGGAGCAATATTTAGTGTGCTAGGTTAGACTCTCTACTCTCTTTTTGCATTTCTCTACTTTCATTCTTTCCACCTCTTTGTAAATAAAAGCTCTTAAAAAGTCATTTCAACTTGAGCTATATAGTATTTTTAAATCGGCAACCACCATATTATTTTAGAATTTTCATATATTTAGTCAAACCATTAAGTTTAATTCCTTACATTGCAGTGACCATGAAGATAGCTGAAGCAGGAACTCTGGAGTGATGAGAGCTTAGTGAGACATCTAAGATGCCAAAGTCATCTCCAGTCATCCTGACTTTTGTCTTGCCATGGGACCTTGCTGACTCTGGAAGAGATAGCAAGACTGACAACTTTGGGCAACTCTACCACTTTAAAAAAAAACCATTTATTTAGAATATTTTTCCATGGTTACATGATTCATACTTTTTACCACCTCTCTTCCTTCCCCCTTACCAGAGCTGACAAACAATTCCACTGGGATATGCATGTATCATTGTTCAAAACCTATTTCTATGTTATTCATATTTGCAATAGAGTGATCTTTTAATGCCAAAACAACTCTAGCAGTCTTAAATCCAATTCACAAGCAAATCAAGAAGTCAACTTGTGATTTCAATGGTTCTCTTCAGAAGTTAAGAACAAATAATTACAGCAATAGATAAAGTGAATTAGCAATCTTGAAACAAAAAAATCAATTCGACTTTCTATCACTGAAACTTAGTGGGATATGACTCATTGCTAGAATATGTTAATGAAAGGATATACTTTATTCTCAAAGAAAAGATTATATAGAGGGGTTAGAAGAATAGTGTTATAGATTAAAGATACTTTCATGTGAGGAAGTCAGTGAACTAGAGTAGGGCAACAGTGCTGTACAAATTTGCTTGAGAATTAATGGAGGAATCAGTTTTCCAGACCAGAGCACAAGAGGACTGTCTCACTGGGGTGAGAGGGGAGTGAAGTAAGAGGAGTCAGCAAGGGCAAATCATACTCCAGCAGGCCACAAGAGGTTCCTCACACACACAACAGTGAGACCTCAACCTGATGTAAGCCACTTGCAAGACTCTGTCTCTGGAGCCAGCCAGCAGTGAGATTCCATCCCTAGTGGCTGGTAAGCAGTGAGGTTCCAATCCTAGAGCCTTCCAGCTCTGAGACTCTGCCTCCCAGGTTGGCCAACAGTGAAGCTCCACCCCTTGGGGCTGAGCAATAGTGAGTCTCTGCTCCTGGAGCTGTCCAGTAGTGATTATCTTCCCTCAACACAAGGTAGCAATGAGGTCTCTTACCAGTGTAAGGCAGCAGGTAGCAACTAGACCCCAAGGTGCAAGCCATAAACAAAACCCCAAGCCTCAGCACAAGAAATATGGGACAGCACCCTTTCCAATTCATATACAGGGGTCAACTTTACTATACAGTAAAAAAAATCACAAAATAAACTATTTAAAGTGAACCTTGCCCCCCCAAAAGAATTCCATTCAAGATAATTACTATGGTGACCAGAAAATTTAAAATATGAACATAGAAGACGACAGCATTGTCAAAATAGCTACATATGAAGCATCAAAGAATAATAGAAATGGTCTTAGTCTCAAAAAGATCTACCTAATGGAAGAGCTCAAAAAGGATTTTAAAAATAAAATAAGAGAATTAGAATAAAAATTGGGGAGGGAATGAGAATAATGTGGAAAAACATGGGGGAAAAAGAATCAACAGCTTGGTAAAGGAAACACAAAAAATGGAAAAAGATATCCAAAAAGTTGTCAAGGAAAACAACTCCTTATAAAATAGAATTACCAAAATGGAAAAGAAGACACATAAACTTCCTGAAGAAAATAATTCCTTAAAAATTAGAATTAGGCAAGTGGAAAACAATGATTCCATGAGGTTTTAAGAAACAAACAAAAGCAAAAGAATGGAAAAGTAGAAGAAAATATGAAGTTCTCTTTGGAAAAACAACTGATCTGAAAAATAGATCACAGAGAACTAACTTAGGAATTATTAGACTGCAATCATGATCTCAGACAAAGTTAAAATAATACTAGATCTAATTAAAAGAGATAGGGAAGGAAATTTTATCTTGCTAAAAGGTACCATTTACATTGAAGAAGTATCAATACCAAACATACACGCACCAAGTGGCATAGCATCTAAATTTTTGAAAGAGAAGTTAAATGAATTAGAGGAGGCCATAGATAGTAAAATTATACATGTTAGGGACTTCAACTTCCCCTCTCAGAACTAATCTAACCCAAAAATAAATAAGAAAGAAGTTAAAGAGATTAATAAAATTTTAGAAAAGTTAGATATGATAGATCTTTGGAGAAAGTTAAATGGGAATAGAAAAGAATATACTTTCTCCCCACCCCACCCCCAGCATTGCATGGTATCTACACAAAAACTGTTCATGTATTAGGGCATAAAAATCTCACAATCAAATGCAGAAAATCAAAAATATGAAAATGTCCCTTTTCAGATCATAATGCAATAAAATTACATTTTAAAAAAGTCCATTGAAAGAGGGATTAAGAATTAGTCAGAAATCAATAATCTAATTCTAAAGAATGTGTCAAAGAGCAAATTGTCGAAATAATCAATATTTTATTCAGGAGAATGACAATAATGAAACAATATATCAGAATTTATGGGATACAATTGAAGAAGTGCTTGGGTAGAAATGTTTATCTCTAGTCAATTACCTCAATAAAATAGAGAAAGGACAGATTAATGAATAGGGTATGAAATTGAAAGAGTAGAAAAAGGATGAATTAAAAATCCCCAATTAAATACCAGATGAGAAATCCTATAAATCAGAGGTGAGATTAATAAAATTAAAAAATAAGAAAATAGTTGAACTAATAAAAAAAACCTAGTAGAAGATTTTATGGAAAAAAGACAATAAAATAAGTAAGCCATTGGTTAATTATATTTTTAAAAATAAAGAAAAAAAACCCAAATTACTAGTATCAAAAATTAAAAGAGTGAATACACCATCGATGAAGAGGAAATTAAAGGACCTATTTTATCCAATTATAAGCCAACAAATTTGAAAATCTAAGTAAAAGAGATGAATATTTACAAAAATGCATATTGCCTAGCTTAACAGAAGAGGAAATAGAATACCTAAAACAATCCCATCTCAGAAAAAAAGAAATTGAAAAAGCCATCAATGAGCTTCCTAAGGAAAAATCTCCAGGGCCAGATGGATTCACAAATAAATTCTACCACACATTTAAAGAACAACTAATCCAAATGCTATGGAAACTATTTGGGAAAATAGCTGAAGAAGGCATGCTACCAAATTCCTTTTATAGCATAATTATATTACTGACACCTAAACCAGGAAGAGCAAAAACAGAGAAAGAAAGCTATATACTAATCTCTCTAATGAATGTTGATGGAGAAATTTTAAATAAAATACTAACAAGGAGATTATAATAATATATCACAAAGATCATACACTATGACTGGATGAAATTTCTATCAGGTATGAAGGGCTGGTTCAGTATTGGAAAAGTCATCAGCATAATTGACTACATAATAAAAAAAACCAACAAATATCTTGTGATCATCTCAACAGATGCAGAAAAAGCCTTTGACAAAATATAATATCCATTTGCATTTTTAAAAAAACACTAGAGAACATAGAAAAAAATGGAACTTTCCTTAAAATGATAAATAGGTTAAAAAATATCTAAAACCATCAGCAAGCATTATTTATAATGCAAATAAGCTAGATGCCTTCCCAATCAGATCAGAGTTAAAGCAAGGATGTCCATTATCCCCATTCTTATTCAATATTGTACTAGAAATACTAGATATAGTAAAAGAAGTAGAAAAAGGAATTAAAGGAATAAGAATAGGCAATGAAAAAAAGAAAACTCTCTTTTGCAGATGATATGATGATATACTTAGAATATCCTAAAGATTCAACTAAACTCATTGAACTAATTAACAACTTTAGCTAAGTTGCAGGATATAAAATAAATGTACATAAATCATTAGATTTCTTCATGTTACCAACAAAGCCTAGCAACAAGAAATAGAAAAAGAAATTCCAGCTAAATTAACTGTAGATAATATGAAATACTCTGGTATCTGCCTGCCAAGACATACCCAGGAATTATATGAACACAATTACAAAACACTTTTCACAAAAATAAAGTCAGATCTAAACAAGTGAAAAAAGATTAATTGCTCATGGGTTGGTCAAGTCATTACAATACAATGACAATTCTAGTCAAATTAATCTACTTTCTTGGTATTCTACCAAAGTCCCCAAAAATTATTTTACAGAATTAGAAAAAATTAATAACAAAATTCATATGGAAGAACAAGGATCAAGAATACCAAAGGAATCAATGGGGGGAAAATGGAAAAGAAGGTGGTCCAGGAGTGCCATATCTCAAACTGTATAAACACCTATAATCATGCAAATGATCTTGTACTGGCTAAGAAATAGAACAGGAGATCAGTGCAATAGATTAACTACACAATACATAGCAGCAAATGACAATAGTTATTTAGTGTTTGATAAACACAAAGATCCAAGCATTTGCAACAATAAATCATTATTGGACCAAAATTGCTGGGAAAACTAGAAAAAAAATATGGCAGAGATTGGGTATAGACTAACACCTCACACTCTATAACCAAGATAAGTTCAAAATGCATAAATGATTTAGATATAAAGGGTGTTAGCATTAGCAAATTAAAGGAATATAGAACAGTCTACATGCCAAATCTAGGGATAAGGGAAGAATTTATGACCAAAAAAAAGAGATAGAAAACATTACAGGATGTAAAATGAATAACTTTGATTATATTAAACAAAACTAAAAGTTCTTATAAAATAAAACCAATGCAATCAAGATTAAAAGAAAAGGAGAAAACTAGGGGGGAGGATTTTTACAACAAATATATTGAGAGAGACCTTATTTCTCAACTATACATGAGTCAAATTCATTAAAATTCATTCCCTGATTGGTAAATGGTCAGAAGATGTGAATATGCAGTTTTCAGATGAAGGAATCAAAGATATATAGATGAAGATATGTGAAAAATGCTCTAAATTACTCTTTATTAGAGAAATGCAAGTTAAAAAAATTCAGAGGTACCACCTCACACCTCAGATTTGCTAATATGGCAGAAAAGGAAAATAATAAATGCTGGAGGGGGTATGGCAAAATTGGGAAACTAATGCATTGCTAGTGGAGTTGTGAACTAATCAAATTATCTTGCATTGTGATTTGGAACTATGTCTAAAGGGCTCTGAAACTGTGCATACCCTTTGATCCATCAATACTACTACTAGGTTTGTATTTCAAAGAGATTTTTTAAAAAGGAAAAGAACCTGTTTGCACAAAAATATTTATAGTAGCTCTTTTTGTGGTGATAAAAATTAGAAATTGAGGGGATGCACATCAATTGGGGAATGGCTAAGCAAGTAGTATATGACTGTAATGGAATACTATTGTGCTATACGAAATGATGAGAAGAGTTATTTAAGAAAAACTTGGAAAGACCTGATGAACTGATGAAAAGTAAAGTGAGAAGAATCAAGAGAATATTGTATACAGAAACAGCAATATTATAGATGAACATTTATTAATTACTTAGCTATTCTTAGCAATATGGTTATTCAAGACAATCCTCAAGAACTCACGATAAAAAATGCCACCTGCCTCCAAAGAAAGAAGTCATGGAGTCTGAATAGAGACTGAAACATACTCTATTTTTACTATATTTCTCCACTTTTCTTTTGTTTGTTTGAGTTCTCTTTCAGAAAAGGACTAATATGAAAAGATGTTTTATATTATTATACATGTAAAATCTTTATCAGATTGCTTACCATATCAGGGAAAGAAGAAGGGGGAAAGGAGGGCAAGAATTTGGCTCAAACTTTTTAAAAAATGAAGGTTAAAATATATTTTTATGTAATTAAGGAAAACAATAAAATATTGTTCCGGGTTAAGATGGCGGCAGAGTAAGAAGCAGCTCTTAACCTCTCCTGACCGAAACACACAAAACTCCTCAAGGGGACATAAAAACAAGTCCAGACGAACGGAGGAACCCCACAACAGGGCACAGCGTGGAAGGTACGTGGAATTGAGGCATTTCCATGCTATAAAGGGGTGAAACAGCTCTCACTAAATAGTGGGCTGAGCAACCACCCCACCCCCACCCCCTCCACACACAATACCTATAGCGCCGAAGCCAGCTAAAAAGAAATAGAGCAAGTTTGGGGCACCCATCGAGTCATTGGCAGCTCTGGGGCCTGTTCCTGAGAGCAGCAAGATTTAGGACCCCAAAAACCTAACAAACGCACACAAACTCTGAGCGCGGGAGCAGGGTGCAGAGAACGGACACAGGGCAGAGAACGCGGGCTTAGAGCGCAGGCATGGGCGGAGGCATGGGTGGAGGCAGACACAGCCACAAGCTAAAGCTCTGAAACCCTGAGTGGGGAACCAGTGCAGACGGGTATACGACTGTGGAAGCAGTGCCCTGAGACATGTAAAGAAACCTCCGGCAGACGATCAAGCAAGGGGGTACACCAGGGGGCTTGACCGCGGATAGACCCTGAGCGCAAGGATAAACCTGAGAAGCTGCTGGGCTAACGATGGCTACCCAGTCTCAGGAAGTTCAGAAGAGAAAGATTAACAACAAGAAAAAGAAGTCTTTAACACTCGACAACTTTTACACAGAGAAAATCCAGTCAACCGAGCAAACAGAGGAGGAGAACAAACAAGCATCCGGACCCTCTTCAAATAAGGAAAACTCCTCACAAGCTATGGAAGAGTTCAAAACTGAGATTTTGAGGAAAATGGAAGAGATTTGGCAAGAAAATAACTGTTTAAAAGGTAGAATCTTGCAATTGGAAAGTGAGGCTCAGAAACCAAATGAACTGATAAGCAAATTGAACACCAGAAATGACCAGATTGAAAAGGAATACCAGAAGATTATGGCTGAAAACCAGAAGATTATGGCTGAAAACCAGAAGATTATAGCCGAAAATCAAAAGATCATAGCCGAAAACCGAAAGATTATAGCCGAAAATCAATTCCTAAAGGCTAGAATTGAGCAAGTAGAAGGTAATGATCTCTCAAGACAACAAGAACAAATAAAACAAAGTCAAAAGGCCGAAAAAATAGAAGGAAACATGAAATATCTCAATGAGAGAGTGACAGACCAAGAAAACCGGTCTAGAAGAGACAATTTGAGAATAATTGGTCTTCCAGAAAAACCAGAAATTAATAGAAACCTGGACTCCATACTAACAGAAATAATTCAGCAAAATTGCCCTGAAGTCCTACAACAAGAGGGCAATATAGACATTGAAAGGATTCATAGAACATCTGCGACATTTGACCCAGATAAGAAAACACCCAGAAATATAGTTGCCAAATTCAAGAGTTTCCAAGCAAAAGAAAAAATCTTATAAGAAGCCAGAAAGAAACAATTCAAATATCAAGGAGCACCAATCAGGATCACACAGGATCTGGCAGCCTCCACGCTAAAAGATCGCAAGGCTTGGAATACGATATTCAGAAAGGCAAGAGAGCTGGGCCTGCAACCACAGATCAACTACCCATCAAAATTGAGTATATATTTCCAGGGGAAAGTATGGGCATTCAACAAAATTGAAGAATTCCAGGTATTTGCACAGAAAAGACCAGGGCTAAATGGAAAGTTTGATATCCAACCACAAATATCGAGAGAAACCTGAAAAGGTAAATAAGATACAGAGGGGAAAGAAAGAAAACTTATAATTTTTAAATTTTCCTTCTTAAGGGCCTCAGTGAGATCTAATTATCTGTATTCCTATGTAGAGAAATATTATGTATAATTCTCTGTAGTGAACTCTATTCACTATTATAGTATTCACTATTATAGTAATCAGAAGAATAATTCACAGGGTGAGGGTGGAACACTAAATAATCTAAGATGGCATGGGGGATGGGAAA
>NC_058130.1:337604123-337691156 GCF_016433145.1 Gracilinanus agilis | reverse complement strand
GGAAGCAGCCTCTAAGTAGTACAGGAGGTAGAGCCCCAGGCCTGGATTTGGAAGGACTTTGGTTCAGATCTGGCCTCACACACTACATAGTTATGTGACCTTGGGCAAGTCACAACTCCAGTTGCCTAGCCCTTACTGCTTTTCTGCCTTAGGACCAAAATTTAATATAGATTCCAAAACAGAAAATAAGGCTTAAAAAATCATGTAGAATTGGGAGAACAGAATTGTAGGGATAAACAACCACCTGGATGAAAGAAACCAGGACCAAGCATGTCTCCACTTTGAGCTACTTCATGGGAGGCTAAAATCTTTTCCTCTAGACTTAGGTAGTATTTATCTTTCTTTAGTTCATAGATTTACTTTATCTTTTAAAATAAATCTATTTCAATGTATTATCCACTCAAATCTTCTAGTTGGATTTTACTTATTGGGGATACAATTGAGATGAGGAAAATGAAGGGAAAAACATCCTCAGAGAAGAGACAAAGGCAGAGAAAACACTGAAATGTTTTGCCTTGAGTTCTATCTCTGATGGGGGCCTTGGAGCTAACAAAAAGATAAAAGAAAACTATAGATCTTTTGACACTGTTTTCCAGATCAAAGAAAAAGTATTTATAATGAGAAATCCATTTGGGCAATTAAATAATAGAAAGCTAGGGGCAAATAAGAGTGATTAAATAATCCACATAACCCCTTAATTCTCATACATATTATTTTATTTTATATACTCTTCAAGGCAAGTATTAAGTATTACAGTTTCTATTTTTTGTTGGAAGCAATTAAGATTTAGAGAGTTTGAGTGACTTTCCTATGGACACAACTAGTCAATATAAAATGCAGAACTTACTAACACCAGATCCAGTACCCTCCCAAGTATCCCAAAAACTGTTTCAGGAAATAGGGAGTTTTCTGTCACAATAGATATTCAAGCACAGGTTGAATTGATACATGTTGTAGAGGAGATTTCAAGTATGGCTGGGCAGCTAGGTAGTACAGTGGATAGAGCACCATTCCTGTAGTCAGGAAGGCTCATCTTCCTGAGTTCAAATGTGGCCACATAAACTTATCAGTTAGATGACCCTGGGCAAGTCACTTAACCCTACTTGCCTCAGTTTCCTCATCTGTAAAATGAGCTGGAGTAGGAAATGGCAAATGACTCCAATATCTTTGCCAATAAAACTCCAAATGGAGCAACAAAGAATTGGATGTGACTGAACAACATCATGACTGGACTAGATGATTCAGATGGACCTTCAATTCTGAGATTCTATGTATCTATAATTCCATCCTATAAAGATGAATTCTTTTCCTAGGCAGTTCCAAGAGGAATTTTTAAGCATTTGAGGCATTTTTTTCATCAGCATTTCCCTTCTCTGCTGTCTAAAGTTTGAGTAGAAAATTTTCCCTACTTATCCTGGACCAAATATTCATAAAGCCTATGAATTATAACCATAGAAACTGTAAGCATGTGAATCTTTGCCCACAGAGGAGGGAAATGGGGCTTATAAAATATTCACTACTGCAAATACAAGAGGGCCTGATTGGACATATATTTTCACTTACTTGTGGAAACTCTGTCTCCTTCAAAGTCTTATGATGATGAAAGCACACTGCTGGCACCTGGGCTCAGTTTGGTACAGGCAAAGATTATGCTTGACCTGAACTACAAAGCTTTCTTTTCCCTAAGAAAATATTTATTTTATAGTGTAGCAGAACAAAGTCATACCATCTGTCTGCCAATTCAGAATGAAGCTAAAGATAGGAGTTAGAGGACTTCTAGGCATGGGAAAAACCTGCTAAAATTCCATGATTACTAGATTCCCATCTTATCACAATTTCCTATAGCAAATTGATTTATGAAATGAATTTAGAGTCAAATAATTCTAAAAGAGTGACACCTACCTACTTATAAAATCATCTCTAGAAAAGCAATGGAGTACATGTGTCGGAGTTGGGCAGGGATAGTTGCAGCCTAGAGTCTTAAAATAACACAATGACCAAACAGATTGATTGCTCACTAAAGTGGATTGAGTAGAAGATTCACACGAAGGTATCATTCAAAAAGATAGAAGGTATCATCTATCCTGAAAAAATGAAGTGGATGAAAACACATAATTGTGTTTAGGGTCCTAGGCTGTCTATGTCAGGGTCTGGAGGAAAGAAGGTGGTGGTGGTCAAGGTGGCACTGGTGATTTGACTTGCCTAGAATGTGCTGTTTCTAATCTCTTTCTAAGATAATGCTGCTTCCTTGCTCTTGTGTACAAATGTTTGTTGACTGGCATACTGGATTCAAAGAAGACACTTTTGTTACTATTTTGTTAAATTTCACATATTTTTTAAAAACTATTCATAATATATCACAAGTTTCATAGTATGAGCCTTTTCCCCCATGTTGACTAATGAAATATTTGTGCTTGTTGATGATTAAGTTAATTTTTAAAAGTACTCCTGTCATTGGTGATAAAAGAGAAAAAACTAATTTCATGTTGAAAAAAGAGCCATACTAGCAAATTTACCATGTTAAAGAAAAAAGCTAGGGAAATTGTTTGTTAAACTAAATATATATATATATTCCTACTTCCAAACAGAGATGATAGACTCAAAGTATAGCTAGAAATATTTCTTTATTTGGACATGACCAATGTGGGAATTAATTTTGTTCAACTGGTCATATTTGTAACAGTTTTGTTTTTGTTTCTTTTTCTCAGTGAGGGGAGAGGGGAGAGATGTAGGAGAAAGAAAATAGATTTTCATTAATTAAAACAATAAATCCCCAAATATTTTTTCATGATTATAATATAAAATAGACTGGGCAGTCCATTGAGTTAGACCATTAGTACAAAGTATCCTAGACAGGCACTCAAACTCAGAAGTAGATTAGAACATTCTGGTCTGTGTCCCATTTGGAAAAACCTACATACTGCTTTAAACTATATAGTGCCTTCTATGATCCCAAGCTTGTTTCTACTAAAAAGTCTGCCATTTAAAAATACTAAGAGTTTTCAAGTGAACTAAAAATGAATCATGGAACATTTTAATGTCAGATGGAACGATACACAAAAGGTGAAATAGCTCTCTATGAAGTATTTACAAAAACACACAGAATATCAGTTTAGAGCTGGAAGAAAACTTAGAGGCCATCAGCTCCAATTTCCTTACTTTACAAAAGAGGAAACTAAGGCATTTCCCAGTGTCATATACCTGGTAAGTACCTGAAGAAGGATTTGAACCCAAGTTTTCCTGAATCCAAGTTCAATGACCTTTCAATGTGGCACAAAGATTGCTCAGGATGAGGTCAAGAATTACTTTTGGTCTTTATAGGTAGAGCAAGTACCTTTGCAGTCAATATTATGAGTCTGTTGAAGTCTTGAAGTATGGGGTTTCTTTAAATAGAATGATGAAAAAGAATGGAGCAAATATTACAGGTATCATCCCTTTTCTGAATTCAGTACAATTCTTTTTATGTTGATTTTATTCTTTTAAGGAAATTCCTTAAGAATGATTTAACATATATGGCTCTGATTTCTTATTGCTACTCTGAGACCTGACCATTGACACCTAATACAACATCTGTAAACAGACCTACATTTTTTTGTTTGATTATCCAGTCTCTATAGAATTTCTTACCACAAATCTGCTAGACCAGTGATGGGCAAATTACAGTTGGTGGGCCAGATGCGGGGCCCCTGTAATGTTCTATCCAGCTGTGCAACATTATTCCTAATTTGATGAATACAATGAGTAGGATACAATACAATGAAACTTCGAAAGAGTTGCTTTAGAAACAGACCGACAGGTGAGCATTTCCTTTCCTTTGACCCCCTTTTTAAAAAGTTTGCCCATCACTGTGCTAGACTATTTAAGGGTCTTAAATCAATCAGGAAGTCCTTAGTGTCTCCTTTTGTTTTCATACTCATTATCTTCTCTTTTACTCTTGTCCTCTTACCTTCTGTCTTAGAATCAGTGCTGTGTATTGGCGCCAAGGCAGAAGACCAGTAAGAGCCAGGCAATGGGAATTAAGTGACTTGCCAAGGGTCTCACTGCTAGGAAATGTCTAAGGTCAGGTTTGAACCCAGAAGCTCCTGTCTCCAGGCCTGGCTCTTTATTCACTTACCCACCTAGCTGCCCCCTTTCCTCCCACTTCTCTTTTAAATGAAAACAGTTAGAAATTAGCTTTAGGGAAGGTGATGAAAAAAATAAGATCACATGGAAGCCACAGGGAAGGATTGGAGACTAATCAAAAGGGTTGACATGTGGGAAGAAAGATAGAAGTCTGCTTGGAACATTTGAGTTGCTCAAATTGCACCCGAGTGTATTGCCAACTGTCAGCAGCACTGTATGGAGCAGATGAGCAGGTGCAAGAATGTGATTATGAGGGACATGATGACAGTCCTGTGCCAGTCACATTTTCCTCACAAGGTGTCCTGCTCATCTGTTATATATTTAAGCATTTTTATTAGGCATTTTAGAGATTTTTAAGCTATTTGGAGCATTTAAGGTTTTGTATGTCTGAACAGATGGTAAAAATGGTGAGTGCATGTGCAGTTGGGCATGTGTGTTGGGGGAGATGATGGACAAGTGGTAAGGGCAAGGAGCAGAAGGTGGTATCTTCCCACGTATGCCACACCTATATGCTTTCTATCTCTAGAAGGTTCTCCTACTATGTTTATGCTCCCCTTGTAGCCAGGGCCTTTGTTGCCATACTCAGACATTCAGAGGGAGGAATCCTTGCCACCTCTTGGGGTCTGGCAAATCTTGCATCTCTGCTTCCTGGGGACAATACAGAAAATAAAGTGGATAGAACAGAAAAGTTTGTAGAAACTGGGCTCTGGCAGCAGAGATTTATTTTAGTATGTAAAGTGAAGTGCTTCTATGGTAGGAAAGAAGTGGAGGAGCAGAGAACCATCAGGTATCCTAAGACACTATAGATTTATCCTGTTGTAGATGGGATAGTGATGGAGAAAGGGAGTAGACCCATGATTTCACTGGTATAGGGAACTCCCACAAGAGGGGATTCTCTCTACCAAGGCTAGTCAGTCCCTTTTATACAGAGTTGCCTAGAGCACTGAGAAGCTAAGCTAAGCTCAAGGTCACACAGCCAGTTTGTGAGATGTGAGACTTAATCTCTCTATCATCAAGTCCATAGGTGATAGAAGTTAGTAGCCAATAGACACCGGCAATAGACAAATCTACAAGAACTACTTTCATAATGATCACACCTGAATGCGGAGGATGTTCTCTGACTTACTTTAGATTCCCACTTCTGGAGCCCAAAGAGAAAACAATAAATATAGTGGAAGGAAACCTTAAAAGTAACCATATGTCTCTCGACTTAGACCCCAAGACTAGTTAAGTGGAACTAAAGGAAAACAGGCATCAAGACTAAGAGAATTTTAGCAGACTACATTATGAGGAACCTGAACCTCTGTTGGATGAGGCTGCTGACTTAAAGAGAGACTGCCTCAGTCAGGACATGCCTTAAAATCAGCAGAGAAGTACATGGTCATTCTACTTTCCCAGCCCTTTTGTGATACCAGTGTTCCCATCCCTGAACTGGCCTCTTACACAATCTGAGGGAACCTAGACATACTTCATATGTGTCCTTTGAGCCATCTAAAGCCTCAAGCCAAACAAGGAATACGTTTAAATAAAGGTAGGAGAATTCTGACCCCTAGAAAATATGATGATCACTTACGTAGAGCAATAGGACATCAACTCCTCTGTTTCTCTCTTGCATAATCACTTGACTCTATATTGTCTGCTTCAGGAGAGTAATACTCAATTACCAGCACCCCTCTGCAGTCAGGATCCTGTCACCTGTTATATCTACTCCTGAGGGTTGAATTACCCACAGGTGTATCCTCAGATGTCGAGCTCTCTTCATTTGCTCCTTCAAATGGGAACCCTGAGTCCTTATCTTCTAACTTGCTTTACACCTGCACTTTTGAGTGCTGTTTTGTTTTATTTTGATGGGAATCTTGAAAGGGCCACCCTTTTATCCTTTCCACCTATCAGGAAGTAGGAATTTCCCAAGTTTGCTCTCGTCCCTCCATTTTTCCCTTAGTAGAGCTAAGCACAAAATTCCATGACATGAGAGATCTGCTCTACCTAGACACTGCCCTCCTTATTATGGTTATAAAAAGGAAGGCAAGACCCATTAAACTGTGGGATGGAGAAGATAGTAGCTGTGTCCAGTAGCAGCACTAAGGCATCTGCCTCTCTCTGATACAAGTGTTTCTGAGAGCCAACATATAAAATCAAGGAGATGTAGAGCTCTCTTGGGAATGTTTGAAGACTGGCCAATATAGAACACCCGTCCAGCATTTGTTTTCTTTAGAAGAGAAAGAGCAAGATAATATCAAGAATCTTGGTGCAGTAAAATTAAAGCTTAAAAAGTGAAATAGCCATGTCCGATTATAAGAAGCCTTTTCCTTCCTCTTCTAGATTTCTGGGTTAAGATGGCTGCAGAGTAGAAGCAGGGCGCTTAACTCTCTTAACCGAACACAAAAATGATATCTCAAAAGGACACATAAACCAAATCCAGATGAACAAAGGGATCCCACAATAGGGCACAGCATTGAAGGTATGTGGGATTTGGGCATTTCCACGCTATAAGGGGGTGAAATAGCTCTCACTAAAACATGAGCTGATCAACCCCACACACACCTATAGTCCCAGAGCCAGCGTACGAGAGTTAGAGAAAGTGTGGGACATTCACTAAGTTCTTGGAAGTTAATTGGGATCACCAGGGGATTGCTTCTGAGTGCAGCAAGACTTAAGACCCCAAGAGGCTAAAGAAACTGGACTTTGGTCACGGACCTACAGTGGAGGGGTGACAGACCATGCAAGCTGACTCATAAAGGAGCCTTGGGCAGAGGAATAAGCAAGGGGATCACCAGGAGGCTTGACCCTGAGAACAGCTAGACTGGAGACCCCAGGAGCCTAAAGAGAGCAGACCTTAGGCACGAGGATAAAGCTGAGAGGGGTGGCACTGCACAGTGACTCAGGCAAAAATTGCTCCACAGCTCTATACACAGAGAGCCTGCCCACATAACCCAGACTTCTGACTGAGAAGGAAAAACCAACATAATAATGGCAAGCAGTGCCCAAGAACTAACCAAGAGACAAAACAAGAGGAAAGCATTAACACTTGATAACTTTTACACAGAAAAAATCCAGACAACAGAGCAGAAAGCAGAGGAGGACAAAGAAGTAAACAAATCCAAACCTTCCCAAAAAATGAAAATTGGTCACAAGCTCTTGAAGAGTTCAAATCTGAGAACATGAGAAAGATGGAAGAGATTTGGCAAGAAAAGTGGGAAATAGCTCAAAAGGAAATTAACAGATTAGAAGGCTCCCAATTAGAGAAAGATGCCCCAAAATCAAAAAAAGTGATAAGCAAATTGGAGACCCAAATTAAACAGTAGGAAACCAAGATAGACCAAATCAAAAAGGGAAATCAAAAGATTATAGCAGAAAAGCAATCTCTAAAGACTAGAATTGGGCAAGTAGAAGCCAATGATCTTGCAAGACAGCAAGAACTAATAAAGCAAAGTCAAAAGAATGACAAAATAGAAGGAAACATGAAATATATCACTGAGAGAATGACAGATCAAGAAAACAGGTCTAAAAGAGACAATTTGAAAATCATTGGTCTTCCTGAAAAATCAGAAATTAATAGAAATTTGGACATCATACTACAAGAAATTATCCAAGAAACCTACCCTGATGTTCTTCAACAAGAGGGCAAAATAGACATTGAAAGGACCCATACACTACACTAAACCCTCAAGAGTCAACCCCTAGGAATATAATTGCCAAATTCAAGAGTTTCCAAGTTAAGGAAAAAATATTACAAGAAGCCAAAAAGAAACCATTGAGATATTAAGGAACACCAATCAGAATTACACATGATCTTGTAGCCTCCATGCTAAAAGACTGCAAGGCATGGTATATGATATTCAGAAAAGCAAGAGATTTGGGTCTACCACCAAGGATCACCTACCCATCAAAACTGACTATATACTTCCAGGGGAAAAGTATGGGCACTCAACAAGATAGAAGATTTCCACGTATTTGTAAAGAAGAGACCAGAACTAAATGGAAAGTTTGATATCCTACCACAAAAAATCAAGATAAATATGAAAAGGTAAATAAGAAAGAGAGGGGAAAGAAAGAAAGCTCTTATTTTTAAATTTGCTTCTCTAAGGGCTTCAATAAGATCAAATTATTTGTATTCCTATATGGAGAAATGTTATATGTAATTCTCAAAAATTGTATTACTATTATAGTAACTAGAAGAATTATTTATAGGGAGAGGTTGGAGTACTAAATGGTCTAAGATGTGTGAGATTCAGATTGCAGAGAGGAATTCAAGCTTCAAAAAGGGGTTCAGGCTACAGCTCAGAATTCCATAGGGTGCCCCCAAGAACTCTGAGAGAGGGGGCAGTTAAGGCAGTTAAAGGAGGCGGAGCCCTGGGATGACAGTAGGCAGGTCTCTCTGCTTGCTGGGTCTTGGGTCCTGGGTTGCTCTTGGGGCTTGAGGCTTGAATCTGAGCAAAGCCATTTTAGTTCCTAGCTGCCAATCTGCTTTACCTTGAGTTGAAATTCAACTACATCACAGTTTACCTCTCCTTAGTTATTTAGATACAGAGGAATAATATTTATAGGGATAGAGAGCAGATTAGCTATTCAAGTTACTTTTCCCCTTTGAGGGGAGGAGCTGCTTGGACATAACAGTTTGAGGACTCCCCAGACCTTGTCAATCCTTATTTCTTCTCCCTTCCTTTCCTTCCCCATGTATCATTAAACCTTTAATCAATTGGGAGCAGTGCCTGGTTATATTTAGGGAAATACTCACAACGTCCTCAAGCTGAGTTCCTCCTGCTTTGTATCCCAGAAGTAAAACCTATCCTCTGTGCCTGTGAGCTTCAAAGACATCAACCTTCTCCTATTCTCTCCTATTAAATCCAGTGGGGAAATAGTTTAGAGAAAGTTATCATCTTTAGGACTTCAGCCTTTCCTAACCTCCTATCTGGGCCCAGAAGATATCTAGTCAGATTGCCCACCTTATCCATATTGTAAATGACTTTCTAACTGCCTAGTGGGAGGGGGAAGTAAAGGAGCACTCAGCAAGATCCTGCCCTTCCCTTCAGTCAAGCCTGTTTGTGGGTATGTGTCCTCTCCATAGACCAAAGGTTCAGAGAGATTTGATCCTACAGACCTCTGTCATCTTACCGCTTCCCAAATACAACAGATGATATTGGGGGAAAAGATTCAGGGAATAGAAGATGGCTCCAAGAAAAACATGAAGGACTAAGAAAAATAGGATAATCTATACCACACAAAGAGGGCATAGGAAGGGGAGGGGATAAACACTATTATAAGAAGGAAAGGAAGAGAGATTTAAAAGGAAATACTTAAACCTTACTCTCAGTGGAATTAATCCTGAGAGGGAAGAGCAGCTAGATCCATTGGGATATCAAATTCTATCTTACCCTATGGAGAAAGTCAGAAGGGATAAACCAAGGGGGGCTCAGTCTGTTTCTCTTCAGTGTCTCTGTCTCAAACCTGAAGGGCTCAGTCTGTTTCCCTTCAGTGCCTCTGTCTCAAACCTGTATACCCAGTCTGTGTCTCCCTGCTGCAGCTGCCTGCCCAAATTACCTCACCATCTTCTCCCTTTGCTAATCTTTATACTTCAGTGTTTATATTCCCTAAACTCAGTCATTCCCTTACCTCTACTATCACCTCAATTTAGCACCTTCACCATTGTACCTTCCTTTCCCACCTACTGACTTAGAGATTTACAAAACCCCTTCTATAGTTGCCACTGTGCCTTATCCCCTATTACAACTACCTTATCACTCTACTGGCGTATCCCCTCATTACAACTATTATTACAACTATACCTCGTTTTATTCCCATATTACAATTCACAAAGGGGGCAGCTGGGTAGCTCAGTGGAGTGAGAGTCAGGCCTAGAGACAGGAGGTCCTGGGTTCGAGCCCGGCCTCAGCCACTTCCCAACTGTGTGACCCTGGGCAAGTCACTTGACCCCCATTGCCCACCCTTGCCAATCTTCCACCTATGAGACAATGCACCGAAGTACAAGGCTTAAAAAAAAAAAACCACATATTACAATTCACAAAGATTGACCTTGTACTAGGGCATAGAAACATGGCAAACAAATGCAAAAGAACAGAAATAATAAAAGTAACCTTTTCAGATCATAATGCAATAAAAATTATAATCAGTAAGGGCACAAGGACAGGCAAATCAAAAATTAATTGGAAATTAAATAACATGATTCTCCAAAATCAGTTAAAGAACAAATTATAGAAACAATTAATAATTTCATTAAGGAGAATGACAATGATGAGACATCCTACCAAAATCTGTGGAATGCAGCTAAAGCAGTACTCAGGGGAAAATTTATATCCTTGAGTGCATATATTAACAAATTAGGGAGGGCGAAGATCAATGAACTGGACATGCAAACAAAAAAACTAGAAAGGGAACAAATTAAAAATCCCCATTTAAAAACTAAATTAGAGATTATAAAAATTAAAGGAGAAATCTATAAAATTGAAAGTAAAAGAACTATTGAATTAATAAGTAAGACTAGTGTTATATTGAATCTCTGGGAGCTTGAAGTTCACTGTTGATTGACAGGTGAATCAGTTGGATGGAATGTTCCCAGAGAGGCATGAAGACTCAGGAGAGGGCAGTTGAGAACCCTGACAGAGGTTCTTGGGTCTTTTACCTGTCCCTGAGGCTGGATATGAGTGTGGAGCCTGGTCTTTGGGGGATATAGAGACTTGCAAACTCAACCCTACAAGCTCCTCCTGTGTTTCCTGTACCATCATCAACCTGTATTAAACCACCATCTCTGGTTCTACTGCCCCTAGATATTAGGAAGTTCATCATCTTAGTCATCTAGGCTTCCCAGGGCCCAGGAGGGATCTGGGCAGGAGAAGAAGAAGAGGGTGGATAAAGGGTAGATATCTCAACTGATTAGGTTTAAGATCTACTGAAGAAGAAACTGAAGATTTCACCGCAGTTTGCCTGCTCTGGTTTAGCCCTGGCCAGGCTGTACCAGAGAGAAGCTATCATCTTGATTTCTTCATTTGCCTGCAGTTAGAGATTCATTAGTATCAATTTAAAGTAGAGTCTCCCATTACCTGTATCCCACACCATTATCCTTCTGTGTCAAATATATTCAAAGTTTAAAGTACCTTCCTGAATTGGTTTCCAAAGCTTATTTGGGAAGGGAGTCACACAGTCAGATTACCAATGTTACCTCAGCTGAAGAGCCCAATAATTAATATCAATTAACCCCTTCTCCATCTTCATATACATCAAATAGATAGTAGTACCTCCTATTAATATAACACTAGAAGCTGGTACTTTGAAAAATAAGTAAAATTTATGAAGTACTAGTCAATCTAATTTAAAAAAGGAAAGAATAAAACCAAATTATCAGTATCAAAGATGAAAAGGGAGACCTCACCTCTAATGAAGAGGAAATCAAGGAAATCATTAAAAACTATTTTGCCCAATTATATAGCAAAAATATAGTAATCTAGGTGATATGGATGAATATTTACAAAAATATAAATTGCCTAGATTAACAAGTAGAAGAAATAGAACACTTAAATAATCTCATATCAGAAAAAGAAATTGAACAAGCCATCAAAGAACTCCCTAAGAAAAAAATCCCCAGGACCAGATGGATTCACAAGTGAATTCTATCAAACATTCAAAGAGCAACTAATCCCAATACTATGCAAACTATTTGACATAATAAGCAAAGGAGTTCTACCAAACTCCTTTTATGACACAGATATGGTACTGATCCCAAAGCCAGGTAGAACAAAAACAGAGAAAGAAACTCAGTGATCACAAGGGTTATTCATTATGATCATGTGGAATTTATAGAAGGAATGCAAGGATGGTTCAACATCAGGAAAACCATTCATATAATAGACCATATCAACAAGCAAACCAACAAAAATCACATGATTATTTCAATAAATGCTGAAAAAGCCTTTGACAAAATACAACACCTACTGAAAACACTAGAAAGTTTAGGGCTAGAAGAGCCTTTCCAAAAAATAATAAATGGTATATATCTAAAACCATCAATAAACATCATCGGCAATGGGGATAAATTAGAAGCCTTCCCAATAAGATCAAGAGTGAAACAAGGTTGCCCATTGTCACCTCTATTATTTAACACTGTACTAGAAACACTAGCAGTAGCAATTAGAGAAGAAAAAGAAATTGAAGGTATTAAAACAGGCAGTGAGGAGACCAAGCTGTCACTCTTTTCAGATGATATGATGATCAACTTAAAAAATCCTAGAGAATCAACTAAAAAGCTATTGGAAATAGGCGGGCAGCTGGGTAGCTCAGTGGAGTGAGAGTCGGGCCTAGAGACAGGAGGTCCTAGGTTCAAACCCGGCCTCAGCCACTTCCCAGCTGTGTGACCCTGGGCAAGTCACTTGACCCCCATTGCCCACCCTTACCAATCTTCCACCTATGAGACAATACACTGAAGTACAAGGGTTTAAAAAAAAAAAAAAAGAAAAAAAAAAGCTATTGGAAATAATCAACAACCTTCCTCTTCTACCTTGTCATCAAATGCCTATGGGAAGGGGGAAAGAGAAGGGAACAAGGAATTATTGAGCACTTACTATGTTTCAGGTAGTGTGCTAAACTCTTTATGAATATTATCTCATTTATCCTCACAACCTAGGAGGTAAGTGCTATGAATATTCCACTTGACAAATGAGGAAACTGAGGCAGATAGAGGTTAAATGACCAAATTTGAACTTAGATCTTCATGACTCTAAACCGATGGGCAAACCTTTTAAAAGGGAGGCCAAAGGACAACAAATGCTCATCTCTCAGTCTGTTTCTAAGGCAACTCTTTCAAAGTTTCATTGTATTGTATCCTACTGATTGTATTCATCAGATTAGGGATAATGTCCCTCGGGCCAGATAGAAATTTCAGGGGCCTGCATCTGGCCTGCAGGCTGTAGTTTGCCCATCACTGCTCTAAACCCATCATTTTATCCCCTCTACTACCTAGTTGCCTATAGAAGAAAGCAGATATGGTTCCAAGGTTAGTATCTATCAGTTGATGGTTTGAAAGAAGCTATGATTTCAATAACAAGGAAGGCAATTCATGATTATGCTGAGAGTGGGTTCTGTTTGTGCCTTCCTGTGACATCAGGGAGTGAGGAAAAGAGGTGTCCAAGAGAATTGTCACAATGTTCCAATGCTCAATATTGACAAAAGAGTCAGCATGGACAAATGGAAGTCTCTACAGTGCATTCAGAAGTTTGCATGTTGAAACCAAAGGGAATGAGACTAGAGACTGTATGGGCATATGACTGACTTGCTTGCTAAAGGCATCACTGTATATCCTACCTTACAAGAGTGAGTTACTACAGAGTAACTTAACAATAAACTGTAACAAGTATAGTAATAATAAGTTACTATAGAGTAACAATGAACTATGATAAAAACTTGTAAATTATAATACATTTAATGAAATATATGTGAATTTATGTGAATCTTATGAAATGAGAATTTTATGTGAAATCATGAAATTTATGAAATTAAATATGTGAATTTTAATGAATTGTGGGCTTCTACATCCTCTCCCAGATTCATTTTCAGAGATATGCCCTCAGGAGAAAAAAGGGTGATAAAGGGTACTAGGCACTATGTGATAGCCAGGTAGGACCTCATTATTGGTTTAAAATAATATATGGTCGCAAGGATTTTGTGATCTTGGTTGACTTTCCCTCCTTTCTCCATTTACATCCCCTTATGTTGTGCACGTGTCCTGGGAAATCTGTACTGGGTCATGCTGCCAGTTGCCTGAGGTTTTGGGCTCAGAAAATGCTAATGGTAAATGGCAGGGCTGAATTCATGTTATAAGGATAGCAAAAGCTTTTCTACTGAGATCCCTTCTGAATGAAGAAAAGAACCCATATTTTCAGAAATATTAATATCAGTTCTTTTTATAGTGTCAAAAGCCTGGAAACTAAATCCATGAATGGCTAAATAAATGTAATGGAATATTATTGTGGCCATGAGAAGTGATGAACGGAATGGGTTTAGAGAAACCAGGGGAAACTCCTATGAAATGATGCAGCATGAAGTGAGCAATTTGTACAATAACAACATTTTAAAGACAAACAATTTTGAAATTCTTAAGAACTATGATCAGTGTAATGATTAATCATATTCTAGAGGAGTAACAAGGAAGCACACTGTTCATCTTCTAATAGAGAGGTATTGAATTCCAGATGCATAATGAAATCTACATTACTTGATATGGCCATTATAGGACTTTATCTTACTTAAATATATATTTATTATAAGGGTTTTGTTTTGCTTTTTCTTTCCCATATCCTCTCTGGTGTGGAGAGAGGAAAAAAATAAATGTTTGTTAATTGAAAAAATAAAATAAAAGTTTTTGAGAATTCACTTCTGAATCACCTTCTCTCCCTTAGGATATGCCAGCATCAGAGGTCATGGGAGCCTGCCATCCAGCTTCAACACTTGCCTGTTCAGGCCTGAATGCTATAGCTTAGATATGGAGAGAATGCCTCTACATGCCCAAGAGAATACTCAAGTTTTTGCCCAGCATTTATACAGGAAACAGTCCATGGGAGTGAAATGGTCTTTTGTATACAGTAAGCTATGACCCTCTGTTGTGTTCATTTAGTTTAAGACTTCAAAAGATTTTTCCTTGGGTGGGGTCACAAGCCCAAATCAGGATCCATGAGTATATTTGGTACAACATTCTTCTTTGTAAATATGGAGCTCTCTAAGTAAGAGAAGTAAAAGTTGTGAGGCTCTGAAGAACATGAAAAGAGCTCATGAAAATCTCAAAATGCTTTGGGACTCAATGATTTCCCCAAATTATTTGGGACTATTGAGAGTCCCTTCTCACATGCATGTCTGAAGCTTCTTTTCTTAAACTCCTTATAAATGGGCTGTGGATCAGAGAGCTGAAGCCTAGGATTAGAGCACCAGTAGTTATGTAGTTGTGATTTATACAACTAGATTGACTGACAAGGGTCAAGGTGAAGTCCCATCAATTTGATCAGTGGCAGACAAGCAAACCCAATCATTTAAAGTCCTAAGATAGATGCTGTACTGTTGTCACTAATCCCTGTATATTTTGGAGCACTTAGAATAATGTCCTGAAGACAACAAGTGTATTGCTATAGTAAATGTTTATAGACTTGAATGGTTGGAGGTTTGGTTTGGATGTCTTATCATATGCAAACTAACCAGGTGATTGTCAGATCTGCATTTCTATTCGCTCTGCACAGAAACAATCTCCAAATACTATCCAACAACTTGACTCCAAAAATATCGCCAGTACGTTGAACTCATGAACATCAAACAGGACATTAAGACCATAGTGGAGATCTTACTTCTAAGGATATTAAATGCAACCATGAGGCATTTCCATGCAATTCCCAAGAAGCAGTATGTTTTAATGTTTTAGCAGCCAAATTGGTGTAAAAAGAAATCAATTTGTTCAAGAGGATCCAATGGTGTCAGGAAGATTTGACTTAGAATCCCTCCTCCTATGCTACTAACTATGTGACCCTGGGCAAGTCACAGAACTCTTTGAGTGAGTTTCCTTACCTGAAAAATGAGGATAATAATAGCACTTGGTTCAGAGTTGTTGTTCTGTCAAGTATGATAATATATGTAAGGTGCTTTGCAGATCTTAAAGGACTACATAAATATTCACTATTGTGATGATGATAACAATGAACAGCTTTCTATCAGTTAAATACTGAGCTTCTTCCAGATGTCTCTAAAACTGGTAATAAATATTCATAAGCTCATTGATTACAATCCTGTGTGTTGTTTCATGATGAAGTATATGAATTTGTTAGCTTGAGTAGGATCTTCTAATAATCATAACTGACATTTATAGGTTTTGAGGTTTACAAAGCACTTTATGTACACAATCAGCTTGGTGCCACAGTGAATAGAGTGCTGAGCCTGGAATCAGGAAAACTCATCTTCTTGAGTTCAAATCTGGCCTCTGTCAGTTACTGGCTTGGTGACTCTGGGCAAGTCCCTTACCTCTATTTTCTTCAGTTTCCTTGTCTATAAAATGAGGTGGAGAAGGAAATAGCTGGCCACTCCAATATCTTTGCCAAGAAAACCCCAAGATGGGGTCATGAAACATCACACACAAATGAAAACGACTCAACCACAAAAATATGTATTATATCACATTTGATCTTCACAATCACATGTATGACTATTCCCATTTTACAGATGAGGAAAGGTTAAGTAATTTGCCCAAGATCAAATAGGTACTATGTAACAAAACCATTGTCCAAAACCAGGTTCTCTGATAGCATGTCAGTGTTCTTTTCATTATTCCATGCAAGTCCCTCAACAACTTAGTAGGAAAATATTAGGTGAGCCTGAGCCTTTTCTGGGAAATCTATAAGGTACCATAAATGCATCTTTGTAAAAATTCAGGTAATTGTCAGACAATAATCACCCACTGAATTGGGAAATCTAGTTCAAAGAAAAAAATATTATAATTAAAAACTGAAACACAAACAAAATCCTAAGTAATAGCTTGACTAATAAATTTTTAATACTAAAAGATCTTTGCAAAAGAAAGATCTTTTTAAAAATATTTAAATTAAAAAGTATTCTTCTAATTCTGCTAAGCTTACCTTGTATCAGTTCATACAGGTCTCTTCATTTTCATCTGAAACTGTCCATTGAATCTAATAGCACTATAATACTATATTACATCCATATAATATCTGTTTAGCCAATAACCAAGAGGAGGACTGCCTTTCATTTTTAATTTTGGGTTACTACGAAAAGAGCTGCTATAATTGGGGGGACAATACATATGGGTCTTTTAAAAATGTTTTTATTAATCTCTTTGGTATATAGACCTAGAAGTGGTGTAGCTGGATCAAAGGGAATGCAGTCATGTTACTTTCTGGCTGTAGTTCCATACTGCTTTCCAAAGTGACAATTCACAATCTCACTAACAGTGTACCAGTGTGCCTATTTTCCAATATTTGTCATTTTCTCCTTTTGTCATATTTACCAGACTGATGGGCATGAGATAGAACTTAAAGTTGCTTTAAATTGCATTTCTCCACTAGTATGGTAGACCATTTTGCATATGGTTTTTGATAGTTTAGAATTCTTGTTTTGAAAATACTTGTTCTTATCCTTTGCCTAAGTTTCTATAGGGAATGACTATTTATAAATCTGAATCATTTCCTTATATATCTTGAAAATAAGACCTTCTTCAGAGAACTTTTCTGCAAAGATTTTCTTCTTTACCTGTTTTCTGCTAAGTCAATTATTCCAATAATCTGGATGTGATGAAGAAAAAAGGATTGTAGTTATGATTTCACTGGTAGAGGGAATTCCAAATGAGGAAACCCCGGCTGCCAGTGTACCTTTGTCTGTAATTTAGAATTTTAGAACAAGGGTTCTTAACTTTTTCATTTTTTTGTCATAGATTCCCTTTGGCAGTCTGGTGAAGTCTATGTACCCCTTATATTTGTAAATGCATAGAATAAAATACATAGGATTACAAAGGGAAAATACAGTTATTAAAATATTTTTAAATGAGTTCAAGGACTCTGAAAAAATCATGTTGAGAACCCTAAGAACTGATGACAGCACTGAAAAATTAAATGACTTCCAGGATCACATTGTCATTAATACTTATCAGAGGTAGTACTTGAATACTGATAACTCTTTATGTACTTACCATCCTATCTCATACTGATGTGATATATATATATATTTTTTTTAAAAAGAGAAAGGTTAGAAACTTGAAACATTTAGCCTTACTGTCCCACCTCCATGATTAGAACTCTGAAATTCCCCTCCTTCAATCTCTTCTTTTTCTTTATTCCTCCTAAACCTCATCCTCACCATAGCTTCCAGTCCTTCTCCACCTCCTTAATATCCCAGTCTACTACTCCCACTCTCCTCACTCTCTTCTCTTTACAGATTAGACAATATTTCAGTAATTCAAACATACATATTCAGATATCTTTGAATCTTTTGCCCCCTTGTTCTATTTCTGGCAAATTCCAATTACAGACTGGACTAGAGAAGAAAGGTTACTTTGTCATTGATTCAAATTCTTTATCACTCATTTGCAAGATTTCTTCTTTTCAGCATGTAGAGAAGGGCCCAAGCATAGAGAGACCCATTTGTGGTGAGGGGTGTCATTGTGTGGCTCAAAGCTTCAGGAATTCCCATATGATTTATCACTTATTTATTTGGGTATATGATGTGGGGTGTTGCTTTTATAAGATTATTCTCTTACAAAAATGAATAATATGAAAATATGTCTTGAGAGATATAATACATATATAAGCCAGTAGAATTGCTTGTCAACTGGGCAGTGTGGGGAGGGATACAACATGAATCATGTAACTTTGGAAAATTAATGTGTAAATTTGTTATTGGAATAAAATAAAGATAATTTAAAAAAAAAACTTCAGGAATACCTGTAAGGGACTGGCCTTGAAGAATCTGAAGAGGACTCCCTAAGGCTAAAGCTCTCCTGCTCTTACCAAGTCCATCCTGCTCCTCATGTAGGACAGGATATTCATTTCTACTAATAAGGAGTGAGTCTCATGCCACTAGATAATGAAGCAGGGTTTACAAATGCAAATTCTTCATCACTCCTTGCCAGAATTTCCTCTGTACCCATGCTGGAAAGGGAGCAAACATTAAAAACAAAGGCATGGTAAAGAAAGTCCAAAAGTTTAGGTAGTCAGGATCATTAGGAATAAAGATTGGAGAGGACTAAAGATATAGCTGCCCTGGACCTTTTACTTCAGATGGAAAGTAGCCAACCAATCTGAGAAAAGATTCTCAAGGATCTAAAGTCTTTCCAGAAGGATATTGTTCATTCCACAGTTGACATCCTGAGGCAAAGACTGTTCCATTCACCCTCACTCAAGATGCTCTTCTGTGTTCAATGAGGCAGGAATTCTCTCATACATCAAGTTGGTCCCAGCTTGTGACTGGAGCACAAGGTCAGCTATCATCAAGCCTGTCACACTCCAAGGCAGACAGAGTGATGGTAATTAAGACTGTTCATTGGATGGGAGGCTCAGCTTTCCTGCTATTTGATGTAGAGTAGTTAAAGATGAAAGATTTATTGTTTTAATTCAAAAAATGGTTCTTGTCTTTGACAACTTAATTGTGTTTGCAGAGAAGTTCTAGACCCCTTCTCTTGCCAAGATGCTGGTAGAAGGGCCTTGGATCTTGGATCTACCAGGATGCTTGATGGATTAAAGCCATAAGGGGGAGGGAAAGCTGTATTACTACTCATTGTAGCAATAAGGGTCCATTTGTTCTTTGGGTACTTGAAGTAAATACTTTTCCCCGTGACCTTTAATAATTATATTCTAAAACTGTGTATACCTTTTCATTCAGCAATGCCACTATTAGGTTTATTTCCTAAGGTGATCAGGCAAAAAGGAAAAAAAAACCCTATATATTCTGAAATGTTTATAGCCACTCTCTTTGTGGTAGTAAAGAACTGGAAATTGAGGAAATTCCCATCAATTGGGGAAATGGCTAAACAAGTTGTGGCATATTACTAATGTTATGTTTTTATTTTAATTAATTAATTAATTAATTTGTTACATTAAAATCCCTAATTGATTCCCTTTTTCCTCCCTTTCCTACCTCCCATTAGCGAAGGCATCTTTTGACAAAAAGATATACGTATATATAAAACTATGTCTTACTTATTTCTATTTATCGATTCTTTCTCTGGAGATGGACATACACAATTCATTCTTCAAACAATATTTCTGTACATAATGTTCTCTTGATTCATGTAGGTCTTTCCATATTTTTCCAAAATTAATCTGCTTGTTATTTCTCATGTAGTATTCCATTGCAATCATATGCCCTACTCATTTAGCCATTTTCCAATTAATGGTTATCCCTTCAATTTCCAGTTCTTTGTTACTACCTAAAAATGTGGAAGACTACTGCTGCATAAGAAATGATGAGCAGGTTCATTTTTTAAAAACATGAAATGATCAATATGAAATTAAAAAGAGTGAAATGAAACTGAATGAGGAGAACGCTATGTAGAGTGATAGAAATATTGTTTAAAGAATAACTTGTATATGTCCACCTCCAGAGGAAAAACTGATAAATAGAAACAAGCAAAACAGAGTTTTATACATATATATGTATACATATATGCATATATGTATACATATATATGTATATATGTCTTTTGTCAAATGATATCTTCTTTAGTTCTAGGAGGAGAGGGAGTTAACTGAGCATTTTAATATAACAAAAATTATTATGTTTTCACATGATAGTATTGAAATAGAAGTTTATGGGGCATGGAGATTAACCTTTTAAGGATTTAAAAATTTCTGTAAATAACACAGGAAAGTATTCATCAAAAGATTAAGTTTAAAAAATCTGTGGTGTGAAAGAATAGAAATCTTACAAATTCTGGAGTCGGGCAAAAAGCCTGGTTTTAAATTTTGCTCCTGATACTTTCTACCTTTGTGACCCTGTGACCAAGTCACTTTCCTTCTTTGGATCTCAGTTTCCTCATCAGTAAAAAGAAGGGCTTGTACAATATGACCATTAAGGTATCTTCTAGTTCTAAACTGCTCCCCACAAAAAAAAAACTAGCATTTATACAGAACAGTGTTTTAAAATTAGTTAATTGTTTTACATATATTATCTTACTTTATCTTCACATCTCTCCTGGGAGGGAGATACTCTTTTTTTTTTTTTTTTTTTTTTACATTTTTAAACCCTTAACTCCTGTGTATTGGCTCCTAGGTGGAAGAGTGGCAAGGATGGGCAATTGGAGTCAAGTGACTTGCCCAGGGTCACACAGCTGGGAAGTGTCTGAGGCTGGATCTGAACCTAGGACCTCCTGTCTCTAGGCCTGACTCTCAATCCAATGAACTACCCAGCTGCCCCCAAGGGAAGTACTCGGATTATCCCCGTTTTTAATTGACAAAACAGAAATTGGAAGAGATCAATTGACTTGCCCAGGGTCATTCTGCTAATAAGTTATCTGGTGCAAGATTTGAACTCAGGTCTTATCTGACACCAAGCCTATTTCTCTGTTCTCTAGTCCACTCACCTGCCTCTTTAGAGCTCTGAGTCTACAATTTCAGTTTTATAGTTTTGTAATGGAATTTTAGCCTTTTTTTCTATTCTTGGATTATTCTGCCCTTTTTGGCCATGGGATTCCTTGTTTTTTTGTGTGTGTTTGTGATAAGGAGTAGCTTTAGTGTGAAGTTGATAATGTTCCTTTAATTTGACAAAATAATAAACAAACACACAATCAAAAATCAATTGTTCTTCCATGGTGGTAAAATGGTCTAGACCCAGAAACCAGGCAATAGTTACCTGAAAATGAGGACCATCACAATTTCCTCACCTGGAGGCCTTCTGTGGAAAGTCTGGCTGTGCTCGCAGCTCACATGTTCAATTTATAGCAGCACGAGAGGAAGCCGAAAAGAGGATTTCAGCATTGTTGGTTTTTCCCCTTTTCACATACATATAGCATGTTCACTTTCAATAACCAAAGATCCCCCCACCTTGGGCAAACTTCAACCCAAACTTCTGTAAGGGATTTGAACAAATGAAAGAGAAACCAGTAGCCAAACCAGTGAAGCAAGACAGCCTTCAGGTGGCAAGTTGGATGGCTGCCCAACTCCAATTGCTGAACCTAGTGGGGGGCTGACCTAGTACCAGCTGCCAGGCTGTTCCTCAGAGTGGTATCATTGAAAAAGCAAGTATTCCACCCTCAGGGGGCAGAATCTTCCCTCCAGCCTGGAGAACAACTCCCTGAATGACCCCCATTCATTGCCAGAGCTGTGTATTAAGCATGTTCATGTGTGTGTGTGTGTGTGTGTGTGTGTGTGTGTGCACACATTTTACTGCGCTAAGCCATACTACACTGAACACATACACAACAAGAACCTACCTTGACCTGAGTATCCATCATCTTATCTTCTGAATCCTCATAAAAATTTGGAGGAGTGGGAAGGGAAAGAGAACTTCAGGAAGCATATCACTGCTCCTTTCCTTGGGAGGAAAAGGTAGTATTTTTGGCTAAATATGAATAAGATGGAATAACCCCATCTTTATTCAGAGGTTATTTATCCAGCAACTTCAGTACCCCAGAACACAGGCAAGAACTGAGTAGTCCAGGGAGGAATGTTTTGAAAAGCTAAAATATATATTGCATAAAGTTTTAAAATTTTCAAAACCACTTGACTTTGGGGACACCCTGTGCCTTTGACTTGTAGGAGAATTTCTCCAGCTCTTCTACAGAGCCAGTTTACTCTAATTTTATATGCACTCCTACCTAACAAGCTTGGAGAGCAAGTTTTCCAGTCTATAGAGGATTAGAAAGAGCAAATCAGAAAGATGGACAGATGCTTTTAGAGGGAAGGCATCATCATGTTGACAACAACAATAGCAGTCATCGTTTACATAAGTGCTTCAAAAGTCATAGAGCACTATAATATCTCATTTGGTCCTCCTGACAATCTTTGAGGCACACTCTCAATTTCTTTGTAGAGTTACTTGTCATCTCAACTGCATACAAGTACATACAAGAAACCCATTGGTTTAAAAGGAAGATCTAAGAAAAGAAAAAGACAGCTAGGTGGTACAGGGGAGCACAGGGCCTGGAGTCAGTAAGACTTATTTGCCTGAGTTCAAATCTGACCTCAGATCCTTTTAGCTATGTGATCCTGCACAAGTTACTTAATCCTATTTGCCTCAGTTTCTTCAATGTCAAATGAAGTCAAGTCAAATGATTTGAAGAAGGATATAGCAAACCAATCCAGTATATCTGCCAGGAAAATCTCAAATGGGATCATGAAGATTTGGACATGACTGAAAAACAACTGAACATCAAGAATGAATGGATGACATTTACAATAATGAATAATATAGAAATAAGGTTTTTGTGATTAAAAAAAGTATAACCTGGATTGAATTGTTTGTCAACTCTTGGAGGAGAGAAGGAAAAAAGGAGAAATGAAAAAAGAAAAAAATGAATCCAATAACTTTGGAAAACTCATGTGGAAATTTGTTATTAAAATAAAATAAAGATAAAACAACAAAAAGAATGAATGACTAAATAAATGCCTTGCTACTCATTGACTTTGATGAAAAGGTAGGCATCAAGAGGAGAGCATACCTCCACTCAAATGGAAAATGTAGTGTAAAATCAAGCAAGAAAAGAACACAAAATCTTAAGTACAACACCAGAGCCTCATGCCTTTTTATGTCATTAATACTTTCTTCAGAAAGAGGCTCTGGGCATGGCCAATACTGGAGAAACAAATACTGAAAATCATAAAATTGACTATTTCAAAAGATATGAAGCAACTGATTACCTAAAGGGAGGCCATTTCTGAATTTGTATAGTTGAATCATTAACTTACTAGAGGAAAAAACAACACACACACACACACACACACACACACACACACACACACAAAATGTTGAGAAGATATAATTTGTGACTAAAAGAGCTTTAACCTGATTAAAGCTCTTAATGGTACACACTGAATATATACACACATTAATATATATGGAATTCCAAAAGTTATAGTGCAGTTTTAAGCATGTTAAATTACACTAAAACTTTGGGCATATTCTTTATATACAAATATAAATATGAAATATAAATATGAAATATCACAAGGAAAAGACATTGACACCAAAAATATCTATTTCTGTGGAAGTTTAATCAATTTAAACAATTTAATCAACTTAATTTAATCAATTTATCACAAAAGAACCCAGAAACCATCTCACTCAATAGATACTTGACCCCTTCTTCATCAAATGGGGAGAAATAATACCGAATTATAAAATTTATTCAGAATATAATCAGATTGGGGAAGCTAAATGGCTCCATAGATGGAGAGCTAGGCTTAGAGTCGGGAAGTCCTAGAATTGAATTTGATTGATTTCCTAGCTATATGACCCTGGACAAATCACTTAACTCCCATTGCCAATCCTTTACTGTTCTTCTTCCTTGGAACCAATATGTCCCACTGATTCTTAGGTGGAAGGTAAGGGTATAAAGGGGAAAAAAGAGAATATAATCAGATCATCCCAAGAATATTTAAAGTTGATTGGAATAAGAATAAAAATAGATGCAAAAAATCAGGTAGGTTACTCAGTAGACTGAAAGCTAGGCCTAGAGACAAGAGGTCCTGGGTGCAGATCTGATCTCAGATGCTTCCTAATTGTGAGACTCTGGGCAAGTCACTTAACTCTAATTTCCTACCCCTTATCATTATTCTGCCCTGGAACTAATACTTAGTATAGGTTCTAAAGCAGAAAGTAAGCTTTTTTTTTTTAAACTAGATGCAAAATGGAAATGTTAGCTTTCCATTATAAGCTATTTTCTCCTTTAATAACATTGCAACCACTGCATTAGGACTCTAGATCTTGATATGCTAAATGAAGAAAGATATGAAAGACCCTAAACAAAAGACAGAAAAAAACAAATGGACAGTATCAGTCTCTTATCTGCAAGTGTTATAGAAATAAAGGATACAAGGCAGATATGGATGTATAATGAAGATAATGATGTGTATCTGTCTATAATCTCCTCAGCTGCAGTTGGTGGGAGGAACACCAACTCCTATCACCCTGGCTGCTGCTGTAAGATATCCTCTTCTCTCTAAGAGGTTTGGTTGATAATCTGTTAGGGATTCTTTAATAGCTGCCCAAGTTGGGACCCTAGAGAGCTTAGATAGATGGGTAACCTTTCCAGGCCCAACCTGGGGTTGGATAAATTGGTATTGGGCTATTGATCTGCCTTGGATAATGTTCAGGATCTGACTGCATTTGACTCCCTTCCCAAGGGCGGTGATATAAAGACCACTCAGGAAGATACTTGTTGTTGAACACTCTTTTATCTATAAATAGGGAAAGGATCACAAGGTCAAGGATTGGGGATTAGAAACCCTATTGATCTATTATCTATTGGAATAATTAACAATCAGGACTGGAGGCTATTAATCAGGTGAAGGCTAGAGATTTCACCTCTCCCTCCATCTCCAGCAGGGCCTGGCCACAGCCAAGCCAGAGAATAGGAAAAGCTATTGCTGCAGATGTATTGATGGTCTTTATTCTCTCAGCTCTCTCACTACCCCTTTTGGTGATTCACTAGCTCTCACAGTCTATCAGGAAATAGATTCAGGTTTATTCCTCCCCTCTTCTTCTTAAACCACCCTGTCCACCCTTCAAACCACCCTTCCAGCCACCCACTCCCAGATTGAACCACAGAGGTTGGCAGAGATCTGTGATCTCCAGTTCTCAGCCTCTGAGTCCAGAGACTTCTCAGTCCAGAGACTTGCCTCACAGGGGCTATGAGGGGTATTTATAGGGTGAGGCCAACCAATGTTTGCCCCTGGTTCACAGCATCTGGGAACATTCCGAGTCTTTTAACTGCCTTCCCTGTCAGTCAAGGTGGCACCCATCTCTTCCCAGATTATTGAATATAACACAAGGAAGTGCTAATTGTACTTTTGTGAGTCAAGCCCATAGCTTCAAGGATTTTTCAGTTCTTTTATGAGTCAGACCCATATCTGTACACAGCCAACAGAGTGAGAACATCAGTACCAATCTGGCCTTTCAACAATTTTGCTTCTACCACAATGGCAACTCTGCCTCCTTCACTTCCCCAAGCCTTCCTGTTTTGAGGTAGGGATTAGCAAATCCCTTTCAGCTTGGAGAGAATGTGTCAGAAATTGAACAGTTTTCTGTACATCAAGAAATCAATTCTTAAAATACCTGTAAGAGAAGATGATACTGTATAACTACAAAAAAAAAAAAAGATTATGTATAACTACTGAAATCTACTCGTTGAAAGAACATGAACTAGTGACCTATATTACTATGTTCTCATCTCTATAAAAGTTTGTGAATATAATTTACACACTTATCCAAGGTACTCTTGATGAAAACATAAGACCCAAACAAGAAAGACCCATGTTCTTATTCTTTTGATATTTCTATAACTTTGGGCAATTCTACTTCTCTAGGCTTTAGTAATACTTCTTGTAACTGAAGTTTCTTCAGTTATGGCTGTATATGTAAATACAAGATATAACCTTGAATTCTCATCATTAATATTAAAGAGTAAGTCAATATTTGATGTGAAATGCCTTCAGTGAATATGCCCTTTGTACGTGGTTTATGCCTGCGAACTCATTCAATTATTTAATTACCCAATTACCTGCCATCACTTACAAAGCAGGGATTAGATTAATAATACTATGGAGTTTATTTCAAACCAACCTGTACATTAAATAAGGTTGACATAGTTTCAGTCTAACCTTGAGCACAACATTTATGCTAGTTTTCTGCACCTGGCTTTGAATGAGTTGATTCTATTCTGTTTTTTCTTCCTCTCTTTTAATTTTTTTTTTATCATCATTCAGTATTTGCTGCATTTTTCCAAGCTTTCATCTACTTTCACCCCACCCTACCACCCAGGAATCTTTACTCCATACAAAAGCAAGTAGTTTAATGAAGGATTGTGTCTAAAATAGTTACACATACCAGACACACAGAGAGGGAGGCAATCTCCAGTCAAAGGGAAATGGAATAGCACAGGAAGAAACCTTAGAGACCACATCTTCCAACTTTATGGAAGACTGTTCAATTCATCCTTGTGTAGTTGCCATAGCAGCCATTCTGTCTGGAAGATTGGTTGGCACCTAGATGGACCTGATTTCTCTGACATTTGGAAGGAGGTTCAGTAGTATGAAATTGCTTTCCTTTATGTTATACATATTGCACCAACCTTTTGGGCATTTAAAGATTGCCTTTTGTTAACTAGAGAATGGTAAAGGCGATCTTTGGAGGGGAATTGGGAGAGTGAGTGGACCCAGGAGGGACAGCGAGCAGGGCTAAGAGAACAGCTGAAATGTGGTGGACCCAGCAGTCCTTTTGTTCCGTACCATCTGTGTGTTGTGGTTTTGGGAGAAGAGCCAAAGGAACAAGCGGTTACCTGTATTGTGTGGCTCTAAGCTGCAGAGCAGGGAGCCCCTTCTGAAGCTGACACAAAGGCCTCACAGAAAATGACAGGCTCATAATAGCCTGGCAAAGAAAGCACTTGAACATTTGGCTTTATGAATATTGAGTAAAAATTCCTAAAATAAATTATGAAAATTACTCAAGTGAAGGAACATCTGAATCCCATCTCAAGCCTAGGGCCATTAATTTGTAATGCGGAGTATGATAATAGCTGTATAAATGTTAGAGATTGTCGAAATACTGGTGAGAGTTTGTCAGCCTGCTAATGATGGTACTACTTAGTATTATTTTTAAACAGCACCAAATGCCTGGAACCCCTAGTCATCTTAGGAAATGGAAAACAATCAAAGCACATGTATAAAATTAAACCTAACCCAGCCTGACTTTGTACCTCGACAATGACAGGATTCAAAAATCAAATCATGCACCCTCAAACACACACACGTAATTGGGAGAAAATGTTGCATTTGAAAATGTTCTCTTTGGTAAATATCTACCTACAAATAATTTATTGCTTTATGACCTAAGTTACTTAAAAAGTTAAAGCCACCCCTGGACAGATCCCCTAGCTTCGATGGGTTCTAATAAGTATGACATGACTCTATCAGTCAATAAGAAACAAACATCCTGGATTACTTGAATACAAAAGAAAGGTGTTATTAGTTAGGAGAAAGAATACTAACCCAGGGGAAATGAAGACCTTGAAAGTTGATTGTGTCATGCAATGAACAGTAGCCAATTTGGAATCAGAAGATGTGGGTCTGAATGCTAGCTTTGCCCATTACAATCTGTCTAACTTTGGCAAGTCCTCATTTTTTCTGTATAAATGAGGGGGATTAAGCTCTCAGGTTCCTCCCAGCTCTAAATCTCATTCTTGTTGTTGTTGTTTGGCCATTTCAATTGCCTTTGATCCTTTATGATCCCATATGGAGTTCTCTTGCCAAACATATTGGAGTGCTTTGCCATTTCTTTCTCCATATCATTTTTATAGATGAGGAGCTGAGGCAAACAGGGGTAAGTGACTTGCCCAGGGTCACACAGCTAGTAAATATCTGAGGCCAGATTTGGTCTCAAGATGAGTCTTCTCAACTCTATTCCCTGTACTCTATCCACTGTACCACTTAGTTGCCCTCTTCTAAACCTTATGATCCCACAAAATGAAGTTTTGTGGGGCCCTCTCTTGGGAGAGAGAAGAAAAAAAGAAGCAAGCATTTTTAAGCATCTACTATGTGCTAAGTACTGTGCTAAACATTTCGGCAATTTTATCAATTTTTATTTCAGGTCTTATTAATAATATTAGTAATGAATGAAATTCCCCAGAGAGTGTCTATATTAAATTTTAAAGTATTTCTTAATCAGCAACTCAAGAAAATCTAACTAGCCAGTGGATCCCCTCTAGCCTGAAGAGACTCTAAAAGAATGTGGGTAGCTAAGCAGAAGAGATGGGCCAGAGAGTGAGGCATAAGGGTGAGAGGTAGGTAGCTACTCTGGGTGAGAAAAGGAGAGCAAAAAAGAAGTCCTATTTCCTCTGGCCCACATCTTATGACACCATCAACCACCCTGGTGATACCCATCCAATTCCACCCCAGGATATCTCTGATTGAAAAAGTCCCTGAGAAGGTAGGCTCAGAGACCTCAACCTCTCTCTCAGTACTCAGTCATAGGAAGAGGTGAGTCTCAGGAGGACACCAGCACATCCATTCTTTCTTGCTATGTGGCTGGACCAACTTACTTTCCAACATCGTGGCCAGAGCTGACTGACTTCATTAGAGAAGAGAATTCTTATTTACAGCTAAATAAGGAGCAGATCTCCACCATGCCTGAAACAAAAGCCAGCACAGTGAGATGTGCATCATCTTTGCTATCCTTAACAAAGACAAAGATATAGATAAAAGAAAGGAGGACCCAAACCATTTTCATAGTGAGGGGTAGAGATTGTTGCTTTAAAATCAAACTGTCTGGGGGGCCAAAAGGGGAAACCATTTCACAAGTCAACATTAATTGATCCCCAAAATAACTTTAGGAGACAAGTACTAATTATTATGGTCATTTTATAGTTGAAGAAACTGAAACAAACATTGGTTAAGTGACTTCTCCAGGGCTACATGACTAGTAAGAATCTGAGGTCACACTAAACGATAACTCTAGTCCAACTATCAATAATCTGGAATTAAGTCTTGATTGTAAATGTAAATGTAAAACCCAGTGGAATTGCATGCTGGCCAAGGGGGTTTAGAGGGGCTTGGGGAAGAGGGAAAGAATATGAAATATGTAACTATGGGAAAATATTCAAAATTAAAATTAAAAAAAAAGAATCTGAGGTCATATTTGAACTTGGGTCTCTCTGTTGTGCCCATCTACTGTCTAGGTAGGTGGGTTGGTAAGGTCCTATATCACTGAGGAGGCAGGTCATTCATGGGTTCTATGTGATGGGAAAATAGGAAGTATTGCTTTAAAAAATACAAAAGAACTGAAGCAGTTGTATGCATAATGTGATGGATATTCATGAGCGATTTATGGAATCCATCTCATGACTGTATAGTATTGCTTTATTTAGTAGATGTAATCGGGACAAACCTGGCTCCTTCCCCTTCCCCCTAACAATCTAACTCCCCTTTCAATTCAATTCAGTTCAATCGTCTCCATGGCAATGCAGGTTCAAGAACTGGACATCTGCTCTGCCCTGTAGCTAACTCTCCTCTACTTTCTGAACCCTTCTCAGGGATTAAGAATCAGGTCAAAACACTGGCATCCCTTTACTGCTATGAAGGCTCTGACAGTATACTCCCTGGTAGCCCTTTTTAGAATCCCTAAGCTTCTGAGTTTCATGCTGGCTAAGCCTGAACTACCTTCCCTAAATAGCACCACCAGTTCTCTCATGCTTATCCCTATAGATCTCATCCCTCTAGTTTCCCTTTCCTCTCTTCTCCTATCTTGTTGCTGGCTAATGGAATCCCTGTTCGTGTGTGTGTGTGTGTGTGTGTGTGTGTGTGTGTGTGTGTGTATGTGTGTGTGTTAAACTCTTACCTTCTGACTTAATGAGTACTGGTTCCAAGGCAGAATAGTAGTTGGGTATGCAAGTAGGAAGTACCTGAGGCTATAATTGAACCCAGGACCTACCTCTCATCTCCAGGTCTGGCTCCCCTGTTATCTTGTCAATAAACTGCCTTTCATATTAGACCAGTGCCCTTCCCTCTCCCAATTACTTTGTATCTTCCTCTTCTTGTTCAGTTGATTCAGTTCTGTCCGATTCCTTGTGACCCCATTTGGGTTTGTTTGTTTTTTGGCAAAGACACTGGGGTAGTTTGCCATTTCCTTCTCCAGTTTATTTTACAGATGAGAAAACAAAAGCAAACAGTTTGTTTTTGAGTGACTTGCCCAGGGTCACCTACTAGTAAGTGTCTGAAGCCAGATTTGAACTCAGGAAGATGAGTCTTCTTGATTCTAGGTCTAGCACTCTGTCCCACCTAGTTGCCCCTACTTTGCATGTATTTTGTATTTATTTACCTGTGTGTATATGGTGTTTTCTCCAATAGTATGTAAGCTCACTGAGGGTAGAATCCGTTTCACTTTGCCTTGGTATCTCCAGTACCTAGCCGACTCCTGGCATCTAGTAGGCACTTAAAAGAGAAGTTTGTTTAATTAAAGAAAGAAAAAAAACATTTTTAAGCACATAGTATGTGCAAAGCACTGTGCTAAGTACCAGTCCTCAAAACAACCCTGAGAGGTAAGTGCTATTATTTTACAGCTGAGGAAACTGAAACAGGTAGAGGTTAAATGACTTGTCCAGGGTTACACACCTTGTAAAAGCCTTAGGTTGCATTTGAACTTGGGTCTTCCTGCCTTGACCTCCTGACTCCAAGCCTATTTCTCTATAGGCCACCTAGGAGCCTCACTGAAGTATTTATGACATGCCAGGCACTGTGCTACTAGCCATACAAAGTAAGGAAAGGCAAAACCCTCAAAAAGCTTATATTCTACAAGGGCGGAGGTGGTGGTGATCGTGGTGAATATTGCCTGCACACAGATAAACTAATACAAAATTAATTCAGAGTTTTGGGGGAAGAGTAATTAAAATTGGATGAGGACACTTGAATTGAGCCTTGAAGCAATCAAGGGGATTCAAAGGCTTCCTCCCCCTCCAACAAACTCTCAAATGACAGGACCCTTTTGAGCCAACTCCTTCCTGTCTTTCTCATTCAAGATCTGTCCTTGGTGAATATTTTAACGAGATTTAAAAAGCATCCAGACATGGGGGGGGGGGGGGGTTAGAGAGTGTGGAAGGGATGCTTCAGGAGCTTAGATATAGGTTGGCCTCTGGCAGAATCTCTCTGGGGACATTTCTATTCCTGGGCCAGTCTTTTTCAGGCTCCACCAGTGACCTGTCTTCAACCAAGAGCTCTTGAGTACTCCGGGCTGCAATCTAACCATTTGTAAAATTACTTCCTACTTAAATGTTGCCTGACAGTCATGTATGAACTAATATATGTCAAATGCTCCAGGTTCCTTTTTTGAAAGAACATGCCTTTCGAGGGATGATTATTCAAAGTCCCCGAAGGGACTAGAAATTCTGACAAATGCAGCATGTGGAAATTCAAACTGCTTTACGGAAAGCTTTATACATATATAAAAAAATATCTTCTGTCCATTGTTCTAGGGAGACAAAAGGCACATAGCTATTCCTTCCTACTGACCAACAGATAAGAAACAAGATTATAAATAAATTCTTTTTCTAGGAGCTATTGTTGCTTATTACCTGTAGTTCCTTTAACCTTGACAATCCTTGCATAAACTTACCACGCTAATCAAGTTATATGAATTTGATTTCAAAGGAAAGACAGCTTCCCTCTGAAGGAAAATAAGGCAGTCTCTCCTCCATGTAAACAATATTCCACTGAGAACAATGCCCTTTAATTTGGTAAAGTGTCTTTTGTGCCATCTGCAGCACTGAGCAATTTTCAGTGCTGCAATAATAATTGAATTACAGAGGGAAATTGCAAGTAATAGAGGGGAAGGAAATTGATTGCTTAATTTTTATTAACCAAAAGGGAGAAAACTTGGGCTTCCTGCTATGATCCAAAATGAAACAAAGAGAAAAGATGCAAAGAGACGGCTCCAGGTGGCAGAAGGACTATTCTGTGCTTACACAAACATAAGTAAAATCCTTTAGGGAGGAGAAGATACCAGACAGGAAAGAGAGGGAAGTAGAGACAGATGAAAGTACTCTCCCCCAGCCCCCACCCCCATAAAGAACCAGGACACCTGGAGGTTAAGGAGAAAGGGGGGGTCATGAATTACTGCAAAGAATAACAATTCAGCCCCCCTTTGCTGACAGCTTGTATTCCAAGGGTTCACATTTTCACAATATAAAGTTATAATCTGTATTTCCTTTTGCTTTTCTAGACGAGAATGACAGTGACTTCATATCCTTGTACTGCCAGGGAGGAGTGAGAGCCTCTCAGGAAACTGAAGGCCTATAAAATGTTTGATGAATTCATCAGGGTCTTTCCCGGATCTTGCTGAACTGGCCAGGATCCCCACTGCCTGGGCTGCTCAAATAACGAGGCCAGTGAATGATGACATGGGGGTTGAGGCTGCCTGTGCTCCCTCTTGGGATCCTACAGGGAGAACTTCTTCAACTTCCCCTGGAATCAGTTTCCTTCCTCTCCCAGGAGCAGACCCTGGTCCAGATAACCTGCTGGTGACTGACTGGCTCAGGCTAGCCACAGTCGGGTGATAAGTTTCAGATGTTTGATCTGTAGCCTGTGGAAAAGGAAGCAGAGTGGGAAGACTCAGGAAAAGGAAAAGGCTTCAAATGCTAATACCTAACTAAGCTTGTCCCCAAAGAAGAGACAGACCTTCTCCTCACTGGACAGGTGGCGGGCGAAGGGAACCAAAGATTACATATATTGTCAGGCTCTATTGATTCAATGATTAATTTTACAGTTTTCTTTTTCTTCCTCCTTTGTTATATGGGATGACTTTTGAAGACTGTATAAGAACAAAAGATATTAATGTCTTGAAATTAAATAAAAACCTAAAAGCAAAACAAATGCTATTATCACCAATATTCTTGCAAGTCATTTCATTTCCATCCTCTGGCACAGAAGCAGAGTATTCATTATTCACAGAATTGAGCTCAGGGCTCAGTTTCTCTTAAAGGAGAGACTTCTACAGTTTCACAGAATGGTGAAAAGCCTCATATGAACTGATGCACAATGAAGTGAGAAGAACAATATATTTACAGAAACAATATTATGAAAACAGACAATTTTGAAAGACTTAAGAATTCCGATGAATGCAGTGACCCAACATTATCTCAGAGGACTGATGATGAAGCATTCTATTCCAGTCCTCACTGGGCAGTGATGGATTCATAGTGTAGATCAAAATGTATTTTTTTGGATATGGCCAATGCAGGAATTCATTTTGTGCATTTGTTACAAAGATTTCGTTTTGTATTTAATGGAGGGAAAAGAAAATTAAATTTGTGTTCATTGAGTGAGAAGGGGGGGAGAGAAAGAGAGAGAGACAGAGAGAAAGAGACAGAGAGACAGAGAGAAAGGAAGCTTAAAATTGCTTAGGAAGGGGAGCGATGACTCCTTAGAAAGATCTAATTAATTCTCATGAACTCTCTGACAGACATCTTAATGCTGAGTGGGAAGTTTAGGTTAGGGCCCCCTTTAACTGAAAGGTGTGGTAAATGAATTCATACCATAGCTGTGAGCTTGGAGTGTTCACTAATGAAATGAAAAAGCCACAAATCATCCTCTGCTTTCCCAAGAGAAAATATAGGAAAGAAAATGTACAGAAACACTCAACTAATTAAAGGAAGTTGTTTTCTAACATTTAAACTCCAATTTGGAGAATTTCTGGCTACTAAAGAAGAATTCCCTAAACAATTAAGGTAGATGATGACGATACCATGAATAGACTGAAGAGTCATTGTTCCTTAAATTCCATTATTTTTTAAAGTAATGACTTTCTCAATTACTCAGTGTTACTAAAATCACTGAGATTAAGCATATAGATAGAATTCTGTTTTCCACCTTTAGTTCTCCTGTCATTATTCAGTGTGCATCCTTGGTTAAACAAACTATTTTTCTAAAAGTAAAAAAGGAAAATGTAATTGGATACTTTCTACCATTTAGTGACCTTTGGAATACCCTTTGTTTGTATAGTTCTTATAAGCTGTACCCTAGCTTCAAACATCCTTTAAGAATGTCTGCTACTTAAAGTTGCCTACAGCCAAGCCTTCCCTGAAATGTTTACACCAAAGGAAAACATTGAATTTGTGGTCAGGGTTTTACCTCAAAATGTAATCTCCAAATCCTGAAATCCTCCTCTTACTCCTCTGCCTTGAAACTTGAGTGATCTTGACCCTTTAATTATGAACTCCCTAATAATCTTGATGACTTTGGTTGTAACAATGTCTTCCCTTGAGGATCCAGAATGAACAGAATTTCTCACTGCCACGGGATACTCGTGTTCCTGTTGCATTTAGGTCCCCATGTTCTTGTCTACCTAATGTGATTGCCATAAACTGTACTTGTTGGTAATGTTCCCTGACATTTCAAAAATCTCCAGCTTTCTTTCCTCCCGTAAAAGGCTATTGTGATACTCTTCTTTTAATCAGGTACTGGACACCCATACAGAAAGTTGGATCAGAGGTTTATGAAAGGAACCTGAGAGTTCATCTAGACCCACTTCCTCATTTTACAGATATTAAAAGGCCCACAGAGGAAAAGTGATTTTGTCAAAGTGACATAGAATGAATGGCTAGTATTTGAACTCATGTTTTTGTACTCCAAAATCAGCAGTCTTTCTACTTTACCTACTACTAACTCACAACTTTGAAGAGCTATAATCACTCTCTTTCTCCAGAGTCTTCCTCCTCCTTCTCCCACCCTTCATTGCTATGCAGAAGAATCCCTTGCCTTAAGCTCTTCCTCTCTTTGCTTCTGATTGATGACTCCCTCCCAAGGACCACCATTTTAGGTTGCCATGTTTCACCCTAATCATTCCTGAACCCTCTCTCTGGACTTCACCTTCATCTTGACCAGCTGCATTGCCCCAGTACAGAGCCCCTTTCTCCTTCTCCAATAGATGTCAAGCTTCCCTTTATGTGTTGCCTTTCCCTTTAGAATGTAAATTCTTTGAGAGTCAAGACTTGTCTTGCTTCCATGTATGTGTAACTCCATTGCTTAGCATAATACCTGGCACACAGTAAGTCTTAATAAATCTTTACATCTATCCATCCATCTATCTATCTATCTATCTATCTATCTATCTATCTATCTATCTATCTACCTAACTCTCTGCCAATCTGCCTATCTCTCTATCTAACTACTTACTAGCATATTTTGAAGTTATACCATTTTTTAAAAGTCCCATAACGTAAGTTCTTAGAGGCCTGGGACCATTTTTGCTTTAGCACAGTGCCTGGAACATACATAAAGAGAGTTTAATGAATGCTCATTGATAAATTTATCTTGAACACTAAAGCCACCAAATAGCTCTATTCCAATGAGCTCTGGGTAACTGGCCAATGAAGTAAAATAACCTCTAATTGTAGGGCTTTTCCTGTTTAGGGACCTTTCCTGTAGCCTGTGGGGGCTTTTTTTTTTCTGTGAAAGCCAGGCACTTTGGTTTCAGAAAAGTTCTATTTCATTTCATACTTTTCTCCAGCCCTGGCAGCATTTCCCAATTAGCTGGGTTTCTGAGTGGGTAAGCAATCTGAGTTCCCACCTCTCTGTGCACCCCACATGGAGGAAAGCTGCCTGATTAACTAAAAAGAAACACTCTGTTGGGGGGGGGGTCGATCAGCTTAGGCGTTGCTCTGGGAGCTTATATCCTCTTGATGGACTTCTTTCTTCCTTCTGCCCCTAGCATTCTCAATTAAGATTTCCACACTAAATAGCCTGTGTGCTATCCAGCAGGCAAACTGGCTTTTAATAGACCATGTAAGTTGGAATTCATATCTTAGAATGGTGTCTTTTACAATGTAGAGAACTGTCCAGATAGGATAACTAACCAGCTAACTGAGCTCCCATTCTTCAAAGCAATGTGGCATTCCCCCAAGGCTATTTCCATAACCGAGACAGTCCACAGCACACAGAGAGCAGCATTTATGTGGCCTGAGAGTATAGATTTATGAATCATCAGCTCTCATGGATTTCTCCTTTACAACATCTTGTCATGAGAGACAATGATACATTGCCATGTGCTCTCACAGAAGATGCTGGCCCCGTGCTCTCAGGAAGCTCACGTCTACGCATCAGAGGGTGGAATTTGGCCCCCAAAGTTATAAGAAAACAGTGAAATGATTATGCTACAGTCAAATATTTTCCAAGTGTGCTATATATCCATCTTTGTAGTGGGAATAGAGAGAGGAGCTTTCAGAAGAAGGTTTAAAGACAAACACTGAGACAGGCTGTGATGTAGAGAGCTCACAAGCTCTGAAATCCCCAGGAATCAAGTCCCCAAGAATAGTGGCCAGGAAAAAGCCACCCACTTCACAAAGCCAAAGAGTCAGGACTGATTTAATGCAATGATGCTCAAGTTTGGTGAAATTGGGGCAATCACTTTTTGTTTCTGGCTTTTCCCTATGTCTACTATGTTTTCTGGCCAAGGGTACATGGAGATCAATGACAGATGACCTTCAATAGTAAGAAGATCTGAGCAGCATTGCATACATTTCATATTACATTTTATTTTAGTTTGTAAATTTTATATTTTTTAGATTACATTTCATACAAGTTTTTGTTATTATTCAGTTGTATCTAGCTCCTCGTGACCTCATTTGGGGTTTTCTTTCAAAGTGGTTTGCCATTTCCTTCTCTAACTCATTTTACAAATGAGGAAACTAAAGCCAAGTTAAGTGACTTGCCCAGAGTCACACAGTTGGAAAGTGTCCAAGATGGGATTTGAACTCAAGTCTTCCTAACTCCAGGTCCGAAGCACTATCTACTGAGCCACTTAGCTATCTCTTATTATAAACAAAAAAAATCTTTTATAATACTTGCAAATAACTTAAACACAAAGGCATATGAGTCACGTGTCACATGGACTTACAGGAGAACAGAATCATAGATATTGAGCTAGAAGCTATCTACAAGGCAAACCATTCTGACTTGCTCATTTTATAGATGGGGAAACTGAGACCTAGTTAGGGAAATTAAAGTCCATGAGAATAAGTATCAGAAGTGAGATATGAATGTAGGTCCTCTCACTGGAGAGTCAGGGCTCGTCCTCTTTGACACATTGACTTTTCTTTTCAAAGCACCTGAACTAAAGATGTGTGTGTGTGTGTGTGTGTGTGTGTGTGTGTGTGTGTGTGTGTGTGTGTTTTAAGTCATTGCCTAAAATTCAAGGAAGTTTATTTATGGAAGGAGGTAATGGAATGTGGTGAAAGGTACTGTCTTCAGAGCCAGGGAATCTTGGTGGTAGTCTCACCTCTGCTGCACCCCTTGTCATAGGATCTCCCTCCCCCAATTTGGTGGATGTCTGAGGACCATGAAGTCAGTTTACCCTGCCCTGCTAACAGATGGGTTTCCATTTGGAGAACAGGAGTCTATATCTACAGTAACTAAGTACCATTGTGTCTTTGATGCATGTCCTTTTTATTTGGGGGCTAAGTAAATCTCCTTTTGTTAACTGTTCAATGACTCCTCTTAAAATCAAACCTGAACCAGGATGCTGGGATCAGGCCAGACTAACAACTGAGCTCTCCAGTTGATCTCTGTTTCTCTATATCTCTGTCTCTTCTGCCTTCTCTCTGTCTCTGGCTCCTCTCTATCTCTCTCTTTTCTATCTCTCTCCCCTTGATGTCTGTCTCTATTTTTCTTTGTCTCTTTCTGTATGTCTCTGTTTCTCTCTCCTTTCTCTGTTCTATCTTTCCCTCTTCTATGTCTCTTTCTCTTCTCTCTCTGTCTGTTTCTCTGTGTTCCTCTCTCCTTTTTGTCAGTCTGTTCTTTCTCTCCTGTCTGTCTGTCTCTTTGTCTCTGTTTTTGTCTGTCTCTGACACTCATGTCTCTGTCTTGTGCGCACGTGTGTGTGTGTGAAGCAAGACCACTTCTTTTTCTGGTTAAAGATATCTTTCATGCTACTGCTAACATGCAAGTTACTATTAGCGATCATACCATTATCTACTTATACCCATCATTGTCCTTGGGGTCACCGGTGGATTTGGAGTCTTCTGAGATCCTGGTATTTCATGATTTATAACCTAGAAGCATCAAGGAAAAGATAGTTGTGTTTAAAAAGAAAAAGATGAGCTTTCGTGGCAAGGAACCATTTGGGATCATTGAGAACTTCACTCCAACCCTTAAATCCAATCTGGATCACTCTCTTCTCCAATTTAATTCTGTGCCTGGCTTGTCCAAAGAACTCTGCCTAAGATTTATGTGTTGATGAGTAAGTCATACAGAATAAGAAGGTATATCTGGTTGTACCCAGAAGGGCGATGAGATCATAGATTCACCAAAGTATCAGTATACATGCACATGCACACACACACACACACACACACACACACACAGAGGTGAGAGCATATTTCTTGTGAACGTGTATATAAATAATTTCCATTTCAAAGGCTCAGCAGAGAGGTATAACTTCCCTATATAACAGATCAAAATCCCTCTATGTTGAGGGCAGGAGCTGTCTTGCCTGTCTGATGCACATCCATCACCTAGCACAGTGTCTGGTACATAGTAGGCACTTAATCAACACATACTGACTGACTGACAAGGCTTCATGAGTTGCTTTGGCCCCAAACATTCATCATTTGGTAGTCAAATATGTGACAATAAGCATCTCTAAATTTAACTAGCCCAGTGCTCAGATGACGGTCCATTTATGAGAGCTTACTCAAAGCCTTTTCACAGGTCTGGGACCTGGCAGAGATGGGATTCCATTGGCCTCGCGTCATGGAACCTCGCATCATGGAACCCTCCTGTCTACCAGGAATACACATCAGAGAGGGACTTGAATGGCAGATATAGGTATAAAGGTAGACAAGTGCATATAAGCTCATGTACATATATGTATGTTGTAGTATAACTGCTTTTAGAACTCAGCAAAGCTAGAAAAAACTATATGACCCCCTCTCTCTATACTACAATGTTTACACAAAAATACATCTGCAGATAAAAATAAAATAAAATAAAAAGATTAACTCCACGGGTCCAGTTGAGGTTGGATAGTAAAAATCTGGAGTGGGATGTAGTTGCGTGACTTTGTCCAGCTCTATCCAGCAGCACCTTAGCCACAGCAGAAGAGAAGGACAGTGAGAATGAGGCTGAATTTGGACAAGGAATGAGTAGCAAGGAAACCAAGTGAGAACTGGAATTCTAAAATTGAAAAGCATCAGAGCCTCAGTATCCAGGAGTTTGCCCTTCATTGTACTCTACATGTGGCCTGGAGGTGCTGAGGATGTGGGGATGGAAAGCGACATCAACTCTAATGATTCTGACAGCCTTTTCCTTGGCTTCAGGGAACTCTGCTCAAGATGGTGTTCTAAGTCTGAAAGACTATTTGTATCCCTGGGTGTGTCTGTGGTTCCCCAGCAAAGAAAGAAGAGTTTTTCTTAATTGTTTCTGGTCCCAGATACAAAGCCTGTGTGTTTTCACTGGGTTCCTAGATGAAGCTTGTCCCACGTTCAATGCTAATTTGGCCTGAATGTTTATTGACTTTAATAATCTTTTCCTTTTATTGTAGAAATCATAGAGATTAGCCAGATGTTAATGTTGCTTTCTTTCTTCTTTTTTAAATCTTACTTCCTGTCTTAAAATTGATACTGAATATCATTCTGAAGGCAGAAGAGGCATAAGGTCTAGGCAATTGGGGGTTAAGTGACTTGTCTAGCATTACACACCTAGAAACTGAGTTCAAATTTGAACTCAGGATCTCCCATCTCCAGTCCTGTCACTCTATTCTTGAGCCATAGATGGCCCCAAGTGCTAATTTCCTTTCTAAAGGAAACTAGGAATTCCCTGAGATTGAATCACTGGGCCAGATCCATACATACACACACATGTACATACATGTGTGTAATGAATATATTTCTTAATTGTTCAGTTATATCCAACTCTTCATGGCCCCGTATGGGGTTTTCTTAGCAAAGCTATTGGAGTAGTTTGCTATTTCCTTCTCTAACTCATTTTACAGATGAGGAAACTGAGGCAAACAGGATTAAGTGATTTGCCCAGTATCATACAGCTAGTATTTGAAGCTGGATTTGAACTCAGATCTTTCTGACTCCAGATCTGGCACTTTATACACTCTCCCACTTACCTGCCCATAACTGAGTATATGCATATATATATGCAAATGTATTGTATACATATATATGCAAATGTATTGTGAGGTACAGATTTATATCTCTACATATATAATGTATTACACATATTCATGTGTAAACTATAACATATACATAAAAGATGTATAAGTAAGCAGATGTATAGATGCATCTGTGTATCTATGTGTGTATTTTATATTAATTGCATTGAAATTAATTCTACTTTGAGATGTCTATGGCCTCTCTTGAGATTACTCAAGGTACCTTGGAGTGTTATAAAACCAATGCTGAGAATCCCTGATTTAGCTGATTTAACTTTGGCTCAGGAGACAGGGGAGCCAGAGCCTATGATTTAGCTCAGAAATTCCCTTTCCCTACAAACTGGGGCAATTTGTTTCCTTCCTCGTTCCCTGATCTGGGAAGCTAGCTATTCCCTTCTTCCATGCAGGGATAATGAGAAGATTAACAAACTAATGCATGGAGGACTGAATATTGTTAAATTAGATGTGGGTTTATAAATGAGGTAAATCAACAGCAGCAGCCAACAGTATAGCCACTGAACGTGAGCCCTGATGCAATAACTTCCTTCTTTGTGTAGAAGGTCTTCCTACATAATGAAAAACTATATATCAGGCTTACAAAAAAAAAGACTCAGTCTGCAAAAATTCTACACAGCCTATAAAATTTACATTGACTGGGCACATTGACTAATGCTGTTCCTTCCCTCAGTCTGCAGGCATCCTCCTCCTCTACTGTGCTGCCGCTTCAGGGACAAAGATCTGGTACCAAACCCCTACAGGATCAATCCATGCCAGAATGATCTTGTCAGTGAAATGCCAACCAATTTGGGATGGTGGGGGACCTGAGTTCAGCTGCCAGGTTTCCCACTGTCCTCTGTGCTTTGCACACCCAGAGGTAACCATCTGCTCAATGTTTCATGAGGGGATCGGGAGGCAGAACATGTTTCATGCCATCACAGTGGAGTGTTTGTTGGGGCTAGTGGAGATTCAGAAAGGGTAAGGCTAGGTGCAGGATCCTGGAAATTCACATCTGTTGAAAACTAAAGCATTATTAAAATCTGATTTGAACAGTTTAGCAGTATTGAAGATCAGATAGAACTTAGAGTTAAATCACATTCATGGACAACTTGATTAAAAACATGTACTCTGTGCCCTGTCCCCTGCCTTGGTGAAGTCACTTCTGGCAGACTTCTCGATTCTAGATGTCACACTTAGGAAGGACATTGATAACATCCTAAGGAAGGCAACCAGGATATGGAAGGCCTTGAAATCATTTCATAGAGAAATTGGTCGAAGGAATAAGGTGTGTAGGGTCTGAAGTTCTTAGGAGCGCATCATCATTATCTCTAAGGGATTAGATTGACTCTGCTTTGTTCCAGAAATAGATCAAGGATGGATGTCTGGAGAATATTTATTTTAAATGCTTACATTCATCTTACAATCAATGTTGTGTATTGGTTCCAAGGCAGAAGAGTGGCAAGGATTAGGCAATGGAGGCTAATTGACTTGCCCAGAGTCACACAGTTAGGAAGTGTCCCAGGCCAGATCTGAATCCAGTACCTCCTGTCTCTAGGCCTGGCTTTCAATCCACTTAGCTACCTAGTTGCCTTCTTTGGAAAGTACTTTTTTTTAAAATTAGAACTGGTCAATTTGGAATGGGCTCTCTTGAAAGGCGATGGATTCTTCCATCTTTAAGATCTTCAAGTGAAGATTAGCAGGTGCAAGCTGGATGAAAATCCAACAAAGGAGATTGAGGATTGGCTAAAGAGGGAGGAAAGCTTCCAGGAGAAGGAGATGATTTCCAAATCTATAGACAGATCAAGAGGGATGCGGATTAAGAAGAGGTCATTGGGGTGGCTCAGTGGATTGAGAGCCAGGCCTAGAGATGGGAGGTCCTAGGTTCAAATCTGGCCTCGGACACTTCCTAGCTGTGTGATCCTGGGCAAGTCACTTAACCCCCATTGCCTAGCCCTTACCACTCTTCTGTCTTAGAACCAATAACCAGTATTGACTCCAAGATAGAAGGTAAGGGTTAAAAAAAAAAAAGAAGAAAAGGTCATTAGATTTGGCTCTTCAGATATCACTGGTAACTCTGGAGAGTTAACTCTAAAGTGACTGTGTCCTAGATAAACTTACCTACTTCATCTTCCAATTCATAACAGTCTATTTCCCCCATGCCTGAATTGCTCTCCCTCCTTACATCCAGATCTCTTTATCCCATCAAGGCTCAGCTCAAATGCTCCACCTTCACAAGGCCTTTCCTAATCACCACAGTTGTTTATACTCCACACACCCACAAAATTTGTTTTGTATATGTTTTGCTTTTATTTTTCTGTGTAGGGGTTGTTTTCCTTAGGAGAACATAAGTTTCTAAATAAATATCGTTTAATAACAATAAAGGATAAAGATCATTTCCCTTTGTTCTTTGTATTCCAAGCACCTAGCTAATAAATGTTTGTTGAACTGAATTCAGATGGATTTAACTTAACTTAATTCTTGGAGGTGTTATAAAGAGGTGTTTGGTCAAGAATGAGTTGGGAGAGATTGATTCAGCCTGTCTCTAGCTCTGAAATTCAGTAAAAGTCTATGATTTGGTAGATAGTGGGTTCAATATTGCCTCCTGCCTTTGGAAGGTGCTGCTCTTCCACTGACATTCCCCAGAAGAAGAAGAGAAGAAACTATGAAATCATCAAATGGCTGACACTCTGACTCTGAACTTATGAAGTTCAGACATTGACTAATAACTCTTGACTAACCAGTTGAGAACCCCTGCGCTAAAGAATAGAAACAGACACAAATGGCACATTATTAGCGATCCAGAGTATGCTCCGATCCTATTAATAATTCACTAAGAGGTAAGACAATGAAATGGCTTAAGTTCTGGCCTTTGAGTCAGAAAGATCTGGATTCATGGTCAGATTCCTTACACCAACTACGTGACCTTGGGCAAGTCACTTGACCTCAGAGCATCTTTAAACAACTCTCTAAGACTATAATTAATAGACTAGAAAGGGTTCAAAAACTATTATTCGACTACGTTGGCAAAGGAAGTTTCCTTCCTTGGAGTTCGCTTTACACTAATCAATTCAAAAGGTAAGAAAAATATTTATATATATATATATGTCTTTGAATGCTACAAATATTTAGCAAACATATATGTATATATATAAATATAGTATTTACCTCCATTAATTCCTATTCCAAATATTTCATTAATGTGGAAATGACTGAAGTCTTTGGGCTATCAGTCCCTATTAGTCTGGACTAGCCTAGTTATGGTTAGAGACTCATCACTAGATGGGTGAAAGGATAATGTATATTTTGGTCATTCTTTGATGTCCATCCACTAAGATATGGAGTGCCTGTGATCTGTTTTGGTGGACTGACAAAATCACTCTCTTTCAAATACTGAGATGCAGTAAGTCCTTATGAAGTAGTTTCTGCTGTATCTATAAGCCCGGACAGGACTCAGTTAAGACTGTCTACTTGGAGAGAGGAACTAACTAGTGTAAGTTTTTCTTATTTTAAAGTAAAAATTTGTTCCTAAAGTCACAGGAATAATAAAAAGAAAAACTCATTTTACATGTGTACATATGTGTACATATATTCATGCATAATATGTATTAATATGCACATATATTATGTATTTGTATGTATCTGTATCTACATCTCTAGATTTCTTTTTATCTATATAAAATGATTTGTGTTTCTCACAGGTTTATTTTGAGAAAAACATTTTGAAAACTTTACTGTGCTATGGAAATATAAACGTTACAGTGTGTGTGTGTGTGTTCATTGTAGCAGTCTGTGATAAAGAAATAGAAATAGAGTAGTTATCTCTGGATAAAATCTATAGTGTATGACCATAATGGAATAGTATTACTCAAGAAATGACCAATATGGGCAGCTAGGCTGCCCAGGGATTAGAGTAGATTATAGGATTATTTGAATCCTACCTCAGATACTTACTAATATGACCCTGAGCAAATTATAAAACATCTCAGCTTTAGTTTCGTTATTTGATTTAAAAAAAAAAAGCATACATCTCAGAGTTGTTGTGAGAACAAAATGAGGAAATATATGTAGAAGAGACAGCTAGGTGGCAAAGTGGATAGAGCATCAGCCTGGAATCAGGAGGACCTGGGTTCAAATATGACCCCAGACACTTCCTAAGTACCCTGGGCAAGTCACTTAACCCATTTGTCCAGCCTTTGCCTTTCTGTCTTAAAGTTGTTACTAGGATAGACAGGAAAGGAAGGAAAGAAGGAACGAAGGAAGAGAGAACGGAAAGAAGGAAGGAAGGAAGGAAGGAAGGAAGGAAGGAAGGAAGGAAGGAAGGAAGGAAAAGAAATGATTATGATGCAAATATAAAAGGCATCAATAAGACAAAAACAAGAGTCTGGTGAGGCAGATGGTCCAGGTACTAGCAACCTCATTTTACAGAGAAAGAGGACACTGAGAGATGTTAGGTAGTTTACTTGAAGTGGCCCAGATAATAAAGTGTCAGAGCCAGGTTTTCCACTTAGGTTTCCTTATGCCAAGACAAATGTTTTTTCCAGCACTTAGCATGGAGCCTGGCATATCATAGGCACTTAATAAATGTTTATTAACTGACCAGCTTGTTTTTCTAGGGTGCCATTGCAAGCTCACTGGGAAGAAGTCGTATATGTGCAGGCAGGTTAACATGTGTAGCTCTGTGGAGGGTGTGGGTTTTACTCTATAGAGTGTGAAACCACTGATCAGTTGTATCCAGCATAGAGCAGAATCTTGCACATAAATCAACAAAGACAGAAATAGAGACTCGGAGAATGGCAGAGCCAGAAGTCATTGACAAGTCCTTTTGAGCACACCATAGGAAGGTTCTAGAATGAAACTTTATCATTTTACAGCAACTGGGGTTGCAAAGGTTAAATATCAGGGACAACTTTATAAGAACAGTTAGAATATAAACTTTGCAGCTTAAGGGAGAAAAATGGTCCTCATCAAAGGCCAGATATATTTCTCTGCTGGATCTCTCTCCTATTTTCCTTTGCTTCCTTCTAGTAGGAGAAGCAATTATAGACACAAAGAGGTGAATTCTTAAGAACCAAATAGAATTTCAATCTATCCAGGAAAAAAAATACACACACACAAAGCACAGAAAAGGTTAGTCCTGGGAATATGCTGCATTTTTATTCATTTTATCCAATTTTCCATGAGAGTGATTTAATTTTATGTTCTATAACTTGAATGCTGTTAAAGTGTTGGAATTTGATTTTTTACAATGCTATAACTTTAAATAGGATGTGAATTTCAAGAATCTTGGGGGAATCCTTCCCCTTTCCTCCTGACAAATTAACTGAAGCTGACCTTCTCTCTCCTGAAGCTCTCAGCACATATCCCCACACACATATCTCCCAATATAGAGAGGAACCACAACCTCTACCTTGGGATGGGAACAATGTAAGAGGGAAAATAAAGATTTAGAACAGAGTCCTGGGAGGATGCTGAAGACCAAGACAGACTCAGTTTCCATTTTACCCAGGTCCTGGAAGCACTGTGATTCTGTACTCAATGAGTAAGAATTAGTAAGAACTGGACTTTTCTCTCTGTTGGCTGGGAAACTCACTGACTCTTTTCTTTCTTCTGGTCAAAAACATTTCCCAAAGTTGGCAGATGTTTCTACCAGTCAACAAAATGATGATGCCACTCAGTGCTTTCAAGTAAAGCTTCCTTCATCCACTTGGATAAATGTATTTGCTGATAATAATCAGGTTTTCTCTCAGTAGGACCAATCAATTATACAGAGGCTACTTGGTACAAATTTGATGGATGCAGACCAGAGACCTCCTTGATCCTGAATACAGAATCTACCAACTTGTCTTGATGCTTAATAGATGTGTTTCTTTGGGTAAAAGCTTCTCTGTGTCCAAGAGACCTTGTTTAGAATATATATAAGTAACTCCTTCTTACTATTTTATAATGAATTAGAACAAAGAGCTAGTCACCTGATAAGTCCTGGAAAAAAAAAAGACTGAGGATAACGAAAGTTTTGATGGATATATTGAGAGAATGAGCAGCCCAGGCAGACATTTGATCTTCACAACAACTTTTGGATATTATTATTTTTGTCTTTTGTTTTATACTTATATATGTACATATATGTATATATTTATTATTATATTTGTGCTATTATTTTTCCAATTTAGCCAATAAGTGAAATGAGGCTGAAATAGGATAAGTAGATTGCTGAGAATCCTACCCACAGTTAATAAGAGTCTAAAACAGAATTAAAACTCAAGTCTTCATTTCAGGCATAGTACTCTATTCACCCCATCATCTATTTGCCTGTATGTTTTGTCCAGAGCCAGTTATAAGCTTCTTTGAGATCACGGATAAGTGTTGAAAGAGACCTTAGAGGTAATTGACTCCAAACTCCTCATTTTATAACTGAGGAAACTGAGTCAAAGTTACTTGGCATGCACAGAGCTAGTTAGTGCCTGAGGGAGGTTTCAAATTAAGATCTTTTTTGCTTGAAGTCTAGTGATCTCCTACTACACTATACTACTATCTTCCTTCCAGGTCAAATATATCTATTTTTTCTCACTTTTCTTTGGAATTGTATTTTCCATACTTTTGCTTTTAAATAGTTGGCTGCTGTCCTCTAACCTTGTCCCATGTAGTCTATAACTTTTATAAAGAGGCATGCTTCTCAGTTAGCCAGCCCTACACAAAATCACAATAGGTCTCACTGCTGCCTTTGCAGGGCTAGTGCCCATGTCAGACCCCATTATTCACATGTATTCCATTTATTATTCACTATAAATCTCCATTCTTTCTTCCTAGTCCTGCTGAGCACTGCTGCTCTGTGACTCTGATCTTCTCTCCTATAAGAACATTTTACATTTGTCTTTTTGTCATCTCATTTGACTGGTTTCTCTAATTTTTCAAAACACAGGCCATATTTAACCCAATTCTCTACAGAGGAATTTCTTTTCTTCCTTTCTCTTGCTGTCACCATCAGAATGGCTGGATGTATTCCTGGAACCATTCAAATAGATTTTCATTAGAATGGCACCTAGTAGACTTTGGGGCTGCCTCCCCCTCACTGACACCAAATCATTAATGATTCTTCCCGTTCAGCTTTTCTGTTGGTTGTGTATGCGCTTTAAGATGTGTCCAAGGCCTATTTCAGCCATTCCCTTGTGACACTGCCATGTACAGGGTAGCAAGCTCAGACAAACCTTTGAGAGGTAATTGCTAAATGTTTAATGTGAGTATTTATCCCTCAGGAATTGGCAAATACTATGAGTCACGGCTTGATTTATTGTTTTGTTGATTGTCCAAACTTTTAAAAGTTGTAGGAACAAATGTTAATAATTCAGATTAAACTTAAAAATATGTCCCAAGTGTTGCTTTTTTTTTTCATTTCAGAGAGTTGGTTGTTAAACATTTATCAGCATGCAACTAAATGTAGAATTGATTTAGGTCCATTTATTTTCTGAACATGTAATTTTACCAATGGAAACTACCAGCTGATTATTTTTGTAAATTCATTCATTAAATTTGGTGACAGGATTTCTCAGTGTGGTGATAGAACAATGGACTGAGAAAAAGGACTCCTGATTTTTAGGCCTAGATTGGTCACTTACTAGCTGGCTGGAATTTAACAAATTATGACTTCACAAGTTTTCAAGTTCTTCATGCATAAATTGAGGAAGGAGGGACATTAGTCTAGGTCAGTGTTGGTGAGCATTTTTAAGATCACATGCCCAAACTGCAACTTTAAGCTGCCTGTGAGCCCCTCCACATTACCCCAGACAGCAGAGGGAGGAAGTGCTTGCATTGGGTGGCTGGACAGGGAGGCAGGGCATGCAAAAAATGTCTTTGGGTACTATGGAGAAGGGGAATGGAGCAGCCCTTTCCCTGCCACCCTGGCACCCATGCCAGGGCTTCTCCAACACAGGTTTAGGTAACCTCTGAGGTGCTTCTCAGCTCTGAAATTCCAAGATTCCTTCTCCACATTTTCTAAGAGGATCATAGTTCCAGAACTAGATCTTCAGAGGACTTATTTTATAGATGAGCAAATTTAGATCCAGAAAGAGACAGTGACTTGGTACACAGTTACACAGATAGTAACTGACACAAGTTGGCTTTGAACTCATATCTTAAGACTCTAAATTCAATTCACTTTCCCTTGTACCACACTGCTTTTCTACATACTAATTGTACAATTACTTCATAGCATTCTAGTTTCTGCCATTTTGTTCTATGTGCTTCTGAGACCTGAAGTTCTCCTATTATCTGTCTATACTGCCTTGACAAATCAATTAAAATCAGAGAGCTGCTTTATTAAGGGAGAACATAGAACATAGAGGGCAAGTATTTGAATCAGCAACTCTTGGGTTAAAGTTCACTTTAACTAGCTGTGTGATCCTGGACAAGTCACAATTTCTCAAAATGCTCCCGGGAAACTTCCTTCACTTCTAATTTAGAGATGAGTTGACCATCAGCATTGGTGGAGGGAATTTTCACATTGGCATTACTCTACATTGATGAAGTCACAGGTCTGGAAAACCCTTTATTCCCCTATGAGCTACCTCAATTTCTTTATAAAATGAACAGTCATCTACAAAATCTGACCTCTGAGGATCCTTCTAGCTCTGGAGCTATGATCCTCCTAGGAAATGTAGAGAAGAAATATTCAAACTACAGAGCTGAGAAGCTTCTTAGAGATTTCTTAGACAAAATACCTCTCCTTCTCCACTTTATGAATGAAGAACCTGAAGCCCAGAGAGATTGTAATTTGCCAAATTTTTAATCTGTCAAAAATAACAAGAAAACACAAAAACAACTCTGAAGTACTCATCATCAGATAAAGGAAAATGATAAATATTGGAGGAGATGTGGCAAAATTAGTACACTAATGTGCTCTTGGTGGAGCTGAGAACTGATCTAATCAATTCTGGAGAGCAATTTGAAACCATGTCCATAAAAATATAAAACTGCACATGCCTGTGATTGAGCCATAATATTACTAAATCTGTATCCTAAAGAGGAGAGAGAGAGAGAGAGAGAGAGAGAGAGAGAGAAAAGAGAGAGAGAGAGAGAGAGAGAGAGTGAGTGAGAGAGAGGGAGAAAAGAAGAGAGAGAAACTATTTAGAGTAGCTCTTTTTGGGTGGCAAATAATTGGAAATTAAGGGGATATCCATCAATTGGAAAAATGACTGAGCAAGTTGTGGTATATGATTGTGATGGAATACTATTGTGCTATAAGAAGTGAAGAACGGGATGATTTCAGAAAAATCTAGAAAGAGTTATATGAACTGATGCAAAGTGAGATGAGACAAACCAAAAGAATATATACTGAAACAACAGTATTATATGATAAGCACCTGTGAATGATTTAGCTATTATTACCAATACACAATCATCCAAGACACTCATGATGAAAAATGCTATCTGCCACCAAAGAAAGAACTAATGCAATCTGAATAGAGATTGAAGCATGCTATTTTTTTATTTTTTTTGCTTTATTTCTTTAAGAGTGTTTTTTACTGATATATGTCTTCTTCCACAACCTGACAAATATAGAAATATGTGTTACATGAGAGCACATGTATAACCTATATCAAATTGCTTACCATCTCAGGGAGGATGGAGGAGAAAGAGGAAGGGAAATAATTTGGAACTCATAATGTGAAAAAATGAATCTCAAAAATTGCTTCTACATGTAATTGGTGGGGAGGTGTGAATAAAATATTACTAGAAAAATAACAACAACAAATAATTATCTTGCTTAAGAAAAGTTCTAAAATTAATAGATGACATTTTTATAATGTTTTTGAGGTTTACAAAGTATATTTTAAAATCTCTTTCAAGACCTACAATAATCTTGTCATGTATGTACTACAGATGAGATGAGGAATAGAGATGAGAAAACTGAGACTCAGAGTCTTTAAGTGCCAATTATGGTCATACAGCTAGGAGCAGAAGTGGGATCCAAAGTTTGGCCTTTATGACTTGAAGTCCAGTATGTTACCTGATACATGATGGTGCCTCTCCTTTCAAATAAAATTACTGTGCTCCTTGTCTAAATCTTTCCACAAGCACATTTACCCACGTCCCCATCTCAGTTATTCTCTGTATTGTATCCATACCTATTACACAAACTCTGCACATTTCACGTTTATTTAATATCCTACCTCCCCCCCCAAAAAAATCCTACCTCCAGGAAATTCTCCTAATTGGGCTGTGGGCCTAGGAGACCTGGCAGGCTATAGTCTATGGTGGGTCTTAGGTAAGTTAAGTGTGAGCTGAGCTCTGGCATCCTGCAGCTTGTGTGCTGGACTAATTTATACTCAAGGGTAAAAATTAGGGCTTGTCTTTGGTCTCTGGCCAGACTGTAAAAGCTGAAGATGCAGCTGGGAAAGAAACAAATCTATATGGAGCTTTCTTCTTACACTTTGGGTAGAACTTGTAGATGAAGACCTGGGCCCCCCAACATATACGTGAACACACACACAGAGAGAAGGAATATTTTAATTGAAGTGACCTTTTTTTGGGAGCACTAGTAATTAATAATAAATAGTCAAGACAACTAGTATTTATTAGTTCTTATATGTACTGTTCTAAGGGCCAGAGATACAAAGAAAGTAGGGTGGGGGAGGGGGCAGCTGGGTAGCTCAGTGGATTGAGAGCCAGGCCTAGAGACAGGAGGTCCTAGGTTCAAACCCGGCCTCAGCCACTTCCCAGCTGTGTGACCCTGGGCAAGTCACTTGACCCCCATCGCCCACCCTTACCACTCTTCCACCTATGAGCCAATGCACAGAAGTTAAGGGTTTAAAAAAAAAAAAAAGAAAAAAAAAAGAGAGAAAAGAAAGTCCCTTCCCTCTACGAGTTAAGAGTCTAATGGGTTGGGGAGGAGAGGGAGAGACAGCATGCAAACAACTTCATAAAAACAAAATATAAATTAGAGATGATAAACAGAGGGAAGGAACTAAGATTAAGAAGGACTAAGAAAGGCTGAGAAGTAGGAATCTTATCTTACCAGAACAATATACTAGGCTTTACTGCTCAAGAGATCCTTGTATAGACATGCCCACTTCCAAAACACAAAGCATGTTTTAACATCTCTGAACAGTTGCCTGGGGTTTGCAAGGGTTATCTTTAAACTAAATTAAAACATAATTTGTTTTCACTATGACCTCATAGTCCAACCAACTTCATTCAAACAAAGTAATTTTTCAGTGAATCCAAGCACTAGTGATCCGGAGATGCATGAATATTTTGCTATTTTTGCTTTTCCTTCTTAACTTCTGTTTCCAAATCATTCCACTTTTGCACTCATAAAATCTACATTTTAGGCATTTAAATAATGCTCACCAATTAATTGGTACTCCTCCCATACACATACTTGTGAAGTCAACTGACCTCTTGTCTGGGATATTGTTTTGTGTCATGAACCCCTTTGACAGTCTGAAGTCAACAAAGAGCAATGATGCTGCTGATGATAAACTAACATCTATATTATACATTAAGGTTTTCAAAGCATTTTGCAAAATATCATCTCATTTATGCTCTCAACAACCCTGGGAGGTAAATGCTATTACCATCTCCATTTTACAAATGAGGAAACAGAGGCAGATAGAGATAAAGTAGTAATTTGTCCTAGATCATTGGATCTGAACTTAGGTCTTCCTGATTCCAGGTTCAGCACCCTTTCTTACAATAATATTTTTTAATAATTGAAAGAAATGCGCATTTCATTTAGAAATTAGCAAAAACAACGATGTAATTTCCCCCATCTACATTCACAGACCTTCTGGGCTCTATCCAAGGAATCTTTGGGTGTCCCTGAAGCTAAGATAAAAGACTCCTGGACTAAATGGTACCTAAGAACCCTTCTATTACTAATAGTCTGGAATGAACCCATTTCCTAAAGAAGCATTGGATTCATCAATGATATCAAGCTCACCCAAAGCATCTATAATTATTGTTATTCTTAGGAATGACTCAATGAAGTCAATCCATCAAAAAACATATGGTTTCCTTTGAACCAAAAGATTCTTTGGACAGCTAGGTGTTGCAGTGGCTAGGGTGGCGGACCTGGAGTCAGGAAGACTCATATCCCTGAGTTAAAATCTGGGTTCCCTGGGCAAGACACTTAATTCTGTTTGCCTCAGTTTCCTCATCTGTAAAATAAGCTGGAGAAGAAAATGGAAACTACTCTAGTATCTTTGCCAAGAAAATCCCAAAATGGTCCACAAAGACATGCCTGAAAACAACTGAGCAATAAAGGATTCTCTATTCTTAAGTAATTTATAGTCTAATAGAGGATAACCTTTGTTTTGCAGAAAAGGATCCCATTCCTGATGCCCTAGGATCCATCCTACTGTCCTAAGACTATTAGAATAAACTTTTGGACATCTTCAATACAGATCAGAAATATCTTCATTCTCAAGCCTCCTTTATAGGAAAGTAGGCAGGAAAAAGATGGGAGGGAAAATGATTCAAGCCTCAGACACACTGTGATGTAGGAATTCTCCTGACTGGATCAATGCCAATAATTTAGATACTCTTACTGGAGTAAGTAAAAAGCAATCAGGATCTTACATACTTTTCTACATCATAAACATGCTTAATATTTCCAGGACAAATTCACCTTCCTTATTTCTGATGGCAGATATGTGCCAAACATTGTTTGTTCCTCTATATCTCTCTCCTCTCACTCTGTATAAATTATACCTAGGCTGTCTCTGTCTCTCTCATCTCTTTCTCTTTTCTCTCTCCTTGCCCTTCTGATTCTGTCCCCATTTCCATCTCTCTGTCTCTCTCTTTCTCTCTATCCCTTCTTCTCTCTCCCTTTTCCTCCCCTTATGCTCCACCATTTGTCTTTGCTAATATTTCATAGAATCATATATTTAGAGCTTAAAGGGACCTTAGAGAACATCCAATTCAGCCCCTTCATTTTATAGAGGGGAACGTCAAGGATGGGGAGGTGAAATTACTTGTCCCAAGGCACAGAGGCTCTAAGTGGCAGAGTTGGAATTTGAATTAAGTTACTTTGACTTCACATCAGATTCCACTCCTGCTTCTTTCCTAAATAACCAAACCAACTAGATGTAGTTAGGTATATTGTTCAAAGAACAGACTCTCCTGAAGTGCTCTGTGGACTCTGTGCTGCCAGATTCTAGTTCATCAACACAACCCTTATATAGTCTTGCTGGGTCTTAATTCTGGGTATAGTTTTCTCCCATAATACCTACCTCATAAAATCATGCCCAGGAGGCCCAGTCCTCCATATAAAAACAAACATCAGCTTCTTAAGAGCAGGAAGTATTTTATTCTTGACTTTATATCCACAGCACCTGGTTCAGTGCCTTCCATATATCGGATATTTAATAAATGTGTTGAATTAAATTGAAGAAAGCAAGTATAAAGGGGGTGTGGTGGGGCTATTGTATAGTGGGTAGAGAGAATGAGTAAAAAAGACATGGATTAAATCACATATCTGTCATATATGACCCTAGGAAAGTTATGACTTCTCAGGACCTCCCTAAGATTCTAAATTACAGTGAGGCTAATAATCCATAAGAGTAGAGAAAGTCTCCATGCCAGGAGTTTCCGTAATTAAATTACAGGTCCATGCTAAAAAAATGAATAAATGTACTCATAATAAATAATATATTATATATTTATTCATGTATAAAAATAAATGTATATATTGTGTATTATAAAAATTTACATATTATATATGCAAATGATATATAGACATAATAAGTAAAAATGATCAGAAGCACCGTTGTGTAATGGATAAATAACCTACAACCTTGGAGTTAAAAAGACTTGGGTTCTAGTTATGTCCTTCACATTTAGTGGTTGTACAATGCTCAATCTACTCCCTCTCCTTCCCCAGACAAATCTTCATTGTTAGAGGGATTTCCATAAACGAGTCCCTACATCAATGAAACCACAGGTCCAATCCTGAAAAAAGGAATAATCCAGTCGACCAGCAAAATGTATGCAATGTGTTTTGAGTTATTTCTTTGTAGCACTGATCTTCCAGTGATTCCCAAAGTAGGTGCTACCGCTCCCTGGTGGGTGCTGCAGCAATCTGGGAAGGTGGTGATGGCCACAGGTACATTTATCTTTCCTATTAATTGCTATTAAAATTTTTAAAAAAATTAATTTCCAGGGAGCTGAGTAATATTTTTTCTGGAAAGGGGGCGGTAGGCCAAAGAAGTTTGGGAACCACTGGCTTACATTGTCAGTCATGTTTTTTAAAATCCTTTTGTTCTGCCTTAGAATCCATACTAAGTATAAGTTCTAAGGCAGAAGAGCAGCAAGGACTGGACAATTGGGATTAAGTGACTTGTCCAGGGTCACAGAGTGAGGAAGTATCTGAGGCCAGATTAGAACCCAAGTCCTCCAGATTCCAGGCCTGGTTCTCTATCCACTGTATCCCAGGTTAGCCATACTTCTTCACTTATTTTACCTTTGTGGCCAACACCAAAGATAAAAAAAAAAAGAATGGATGTGGTTAGGAATAGTGTCTAAAGCCTTCAAGCAGAGACATGTTAAATGGTCCCCATGGGGTATCAACCTTCAGCTCTGGTTTTATTGGCACCCTGTGCCAAACAACTAAGCCAACTGGTCCAAACAGAGCAAGGTGCCAGCCTGTTATAATTATTCAATATTCCAAGTCATTGGACAACTGATAGCAGATGCTTTTAACGCTTCACAGGATTACAATGTCTTTACAAATATTATCTCATTTGGTCCTACAGTGACCCTAGGTGGAAGTGTTAATGGGTTACAAAAAGGCCAGATGGCAGTAAATGAGGGAAAAAATAGAGAACTAACAAGCTCAGGTTTATGAATTAGCCAGTCCCTAACAATCAGGACTTTATTATACTAAATGTATTGAACATTTGTAGAATATTGTTTCTCTGTTTCTTAGGAAATGTACAGTTATCTAGTGAGTAAGTCTACATCTATCTATAGAACACAAATAACTCATAGACACTATTTTGCCTTTCCCCAAGTTGTTTCTTCCCCTTTGGTTGTTCTCCCAGCTTTATTTCCATCCCTGAAGCCCATCTTTTCCTTATTGCCTCCTTTGAAATTCTTCTTAACTCAAAGGGATTTCTCTTTCCTCTTTGAGAAACATCACAGCTCCACTATCTGACTCTCAATTTCTTCATTTGTAAAATGAGAATAATAATATTTGTATTCCTCCATTACATTCCTGCCCTGATACTTCAGCTTGGCATGGAGGCGATTCTGGTTTCCTGAAATCTATGCCAAAGAAACAGGTTCTTTCACTAAAAAACTTAAAAAGTTTTGAGGGGAAATATAGTGATACCCTGTTGTATGACAACCAGCCCAGTTAGGTTCCTAAAATCTCTTCACTAGGAAGTTGGTGATAAAGGTTTGGTCATAATTACTCATGAAATCATCTAACAAAGCAGAAAGTCTTAGCAATCTACAAGGCAGATGGAGCAGACATTTACAAAATCATAGATCTTGATTTTCTCAACTACATTGTAAGCTCCTTGAGGGCAATCTATGCCATGTCTTTAGAAGTATCCTCACATCATTCAAACTAGTGTCTTGTATATAGCATGCAGTCAATGTATATTTGTTCCATGGGTGAATGAATCAAAAATCTATAAAATGAGAACATGCGTAGGTATACAAAATTATGTATGTCTACTTGAGTTTATACAATCCACAAAGATTAGAAGAGAATTTAGAATGATCAGTTTTTGTATTCATTAGGTTCTGTTTTTCAAAGTTACTTATTTACACTTTCAAAAATCGATTGCATTTTTACTTTTATTCTTTAACATTCTCCCTGCAGTTTCAGCTGACTATGCATTCATTTTTCCCAACTTCATATTTTAGAGTTGCTATAAAGTTACTGCTCGGTGCTAAAAAGGAGATGCACTATCACAAAGGAGACCATTTTCAGTGATGAGTAAGGAGATTTATATTTTAAAAACACTGTCCACTTATATGGAGCCATCAAAGTCCCAAACTAGATCATATTACTTCCCACTACTGAAGTCCCCCCCACCCTTCCTTTTTAGGAAAAAGTGAACTTGACTGTTTTAAGTTGGTCCAACACAACAATCTGTTTCAGAAACATCTTGGGTTCAATAAAATCCAAAACACAATCTGGCATATATTTCCCCTTTAATTTCAAACCCCTGTGTACTTTGAGGGAAATACAATACATCAATTTCTGATTCATTTACATTAAATGATTAAAATGTTGTTTTATATGAACCTTTTGATGTCCAAGATGCCTTTTGAAGCCATTTCTTTTCCCCCTTAAGTTATATTTTGACCAAAGTAAATAATTTCAGACACCAAAAGGATTCTACTTCTAGGCCAAAACCCAAACCCTAAGTAGGTTATAAACTGGGAAAATCAAGATTTTCCTTCTCTAACCATCACTGTTGCAATTTGTATCATCACATATTATTTAGTATCCCTGCCTCATAAAACATAGATGTTTTTCTGCCTTACAGTTATTCAATTAAAGTAGCCTTTACTAAAAATGTCTTTTGTACTGGGCACTGAATTAGGAATAAAGACAAAAATTAAACAGTTCCTTTCTTCAAGAAGTTTACATTCTAGGAGGGGAAGAGGGCAATATATGTATACAGAAAAGTAGGTACAACATAGATGCAAAATGAATACAAAGTAGCTTTTTTTTGGTGGAAGTAGGACACTTTCTTATGCACCTGGGCATAATTAGAACAAACCTATTATTTTGGAAGTAAAGCTTGAACTGTGCCTTAAAAGGATCTAGGGATTATAAGAATCAGAGGGGGAAAAGGAGAGCATTTGAGACATCAGTAACAGCCTATACTAAGGAACAGAAGACGTAGCTGGGAAATAAGCAAATCAGTCGGCCAATAATGTAGAATTTATGGGGTTGGGAAGTGGGGGAGTGAAATTACTCTTGGGAAGATAAATTGGAGCCAAATTCTGGAGGGTTTTAAATGCTGGGAGTTGAGGGGGTAAGGTGGGAGCCACTGAAAATGCTTGAGCCGAAGAATAATATGGCCAGTCCTGTACTTTGGGAACATTAATTTAGAAGCTGTGTGGAAGAGAAACCCTAGGGAAGAAGATTTGGTTCTTCGTGTTCCTTTGTGCAGACTGAAGGTAACTTCATATTTTGAACATAGCATATTTTGGACATGAAAAGCTTCAGATCAATTTAATGATTAAATGGAATTGGATATTAATTATAAGAAAGATAATCAGTTAAATATTTAGATTTGATGCTTTCTGAGTTTATCTAAGTCCCCTGGCTTCCTAAGTATCACAAGTCTAATCTTGTAATTCAGAGCTCTTATACTATGTTGTTTCTGAAAGTATACAAAACAGGGATTGAAAAAAATATGCCATATGGAAAAAGAATATATATATATATAACTACATATACATATATTTATGAGATTATCTTTATGCAGAAAAGATTTGCATTTCTTTACACCCACAGTCATGCAGACAGAATACATCTTCTGTGAGACATGCCACATTACCAAGAATTGTCATTTAAAATACAATTTTGATTAATATCATTCAGAAATTAAATATCAATGTGGTTTAGTTCCTTCCAAACAGGAAATGCAAATCTGCAGGGATGGAGGCAGACAGCCTTATGTAAACCCTTAGGGATAGAAAGCCATAAAATGGCCCCAAATCTGATTATTCCTTGCTACTTCCTGAAATCTGTTCCCCAAATCCCCTAAACTAACAGTTATCTGAATTTATGATTCACAAAAGTGTCTATAGATTTTTAGACCACGCCACAGAACCAGTAGAAGGGAGGGATTGCAAGGACGTCCATAAATGGGTCAGCCAAGGTTCACTTCGTGAGATTTGCCAGATATTTATTAGGAGTTCATCAGAAGAGATGTATATTTTTATAGAAAGAGGATAGATTTCCCACAACACATAGGTGCAGATATCTTCAAGTCTGTGACTACTCTGAGATAAGCTTGTCCACAAATGATATAATTCTCCTAATGTGGGATGTCCATTTTCTGCAGAAGCCACCAAGAAAAGCCAGAGTAGGGGTGGGGGAATCCAGAATTTTTAAAATAAAAGAGCCTTTTCCAATATATACTAAATTTGTTTTACATATTCTTTTTTCTACTGAATTTTGTTCTCCCCTTCAGAAAGAAATGTTTGCCAAAGCCAAGGGAAAAGGAGTTCTCTCTTTTAAAGGATCCTTTCCACAAATTCACTAAGGAAGGAAGAGCAATTGAGCTATGGGGTTAGCAAGCCAAAAGGGGTAGGGCACCAGCCAGTCTTTCACATTGAAGTTACCTGAAGAAGCAGGTCTTTTCCCATGGGGTTTCTAAAATAACCTAGGAGAATGTTATCACAGAGCTTTATGTCCCTGAAGACAGGAAAAATTTTAAAAAAGGAAAGGAAAGAAAGCCAAGCCCCAGTAACTACTTATAGAGTATTTGAGGGCTTTTTAATTGGCCTATTACTGAAAACTTCATCTCCATCAAATGCCTCCCCCATTCATCTCTGACACCTTTAATACATTCATTTACCATGCATTGAGGGAGTATAGATTGAAGGAACTATCTCCCTTAAAAATTTGCTTGTGGTGGTGGATGCCTAAGTGTAGAATCAGGAAGTTAATTTTTCACTGCAGAGAAAGAGATAGGCAAAAATGTTTCTTTCTCTGAAAAACAGAGTTGATAATACCCATAACTACCATACAGGTTTATTTTGAAGTCCAGATAAATAGAACTACATATGCAAAATATCTTGCAAGTCTTAAAATTCTGAAAAAAGGTTAGCTATTATCTTTAAATATCATCAAATAAAGATTTGGGAAGTGGGAAGCCAGGAGGGGGAAAAATATGATTGGTATGGCCCTAGGCTCTAGTATGTATCTTAAGCAAATCTTTAGGGGAGACAGTTCGGTAAGCTTAAGGCTAATCTTAGCTCTTCCCCAGCTGCCTCCTTGCTGTGGTAGAGAGTTAAGTTTTCTGGGTTCCCATCCTTCATTCCTTATCCCTTCATAGGCAATTCAAAAACTATTCTGATTTCAGTGGTCCAGACTACCCTCACTGCCTTGCCTAATTTTGATAATGTCTCCTATTAGTTCTATGTCTACTCTTTGTCTAAAACTCCATATAAGTGTGAGCACCAAGTGGTTTTTTGGGGGTCTTGAATCCAAGTACATATCTGGTTACATATCTGAGCCACTAGCCTCCCGTTGAGATGAGGCAAGGATCCCACCCCTATGTTGTTCCCCATTGGAATCTGTTCTCCTCCCATGGCTGCCCATCACTATATAGCAGTGTCATTTTTCAGGAATAGCTTCCTCCCCTTTTCTCTTGCAAAAAAAAAAAAGTGATTTGGTCAATAAGAATACAAGAGTCCACTGCTTTTGCCATTCTTAATTCTCCTTGCTGGCTCTCTTTAGAACAGGATGCCCCCCCCCACCCTTGATAAGAAAAAGGCTTCTATCAACAGCAGTGGCAGCAGTAGCAGTAGCTAGGTCAAAGGAAGTAAGTGCCAAGGCACAGCCGGGACAGCCACTATAAGTTTGGAATATGTTGAAATGACGCCAGCAAGAGTCCCAGTCCTAAGCCCAGCTGGAGTCAGAGCCCCAAGCAATGAAAGCCAGCAGCTGTATCTTCCTGAGATCTTTAACATCTGTGCATGCACCAATCTTTTGGCCCTAATGTCCTCAGCTGGGCTGAGAAATACCACCTCGAGGATCCTGCTGAACGCAGAGACCACGCTGGGAGAAAGGGGGCTCCTTTTGCTAGCAACACCTCCAAATACAACAAGAGGAACCGTGATCCTGAATCATAAAACTATAGACATAGACCTGACACAGAATGTTAGAGTTTGAAGAGAGGACAAAAGATTTTAGAACTTCTAAGGCTTGAAAGTTCATTTTCTTCCTTTTATGAATGGGCACTGAGTTACCAAGAGGGAAAATGATCTGGTAGACAGACACACAGAACCTGAGGGATTCCACCTGTAATTAATAAGAAATTCTCTCCACAATATTATTAAGATTATAGATTTAGAGGGGCAGCTGGGTAGCTCAGTGGATTGAGAGCCAGGCCTAGAGACAGGAGGTCCTAGGTTCAAATCTGGTCTCAGACACTTCCCAGCTGTGTGACCCTGGACAAGTCACTTGAACCCCATTGGCTATCTCTTCTGCCTTGGAACCAATACACAGTATTGACTCCTAACTCCAAGACCGGAGGTAAGGGTTTTAAAAAAAAGAATTATGTAGAAAAACAAAGCAAAAATGTAAATCTACATAGCACCTTCTTTCCTATTGATCTCAAAGAGTTTAAAAGTATGAAATCAGCTATTACCAAGTGAATAAATTATTTTTTAAAAAAAGATAATAGATTTAGAGCTAGAGGGAATCTCTAGAGGTCATCTAGACTACTTCTACCCTATATATTATATTCAATACATAACATAACACAATATAAAATAACATGGCATAACATAATACAATATCATATAACATCATATAATACAATACCATATGATATAGCATAACATAGCATATTATAATGTAACGGCACAATATAACATATATAATATAATGTGATATAATGCAGTATATAAAATTTAATAGTAATATTAAATAATATGTAAATATGTGTTGAATAATATTTAGCAATATTATACATTATAAATAATTAATATAATATAGTGTTAACAGATGCTTGATATTTACTAATATTATTAAATATTAATTATATTATTGTTCATATGTGTGAGTGGTTATTGAATATTATTACAAAATAATTTTTGCTGTGTACTTAATATGTGCCAAACACACTAATTCCATCCAATTCAACAAGCATTTTCTAAATGCCTGGCATCCAAACCACCTTGGGCCCTCAAAAGCTTTTGGCTTTCTAATTTCACTATTTTGTCACAGACTGATTCTTTGAATGTGCACTCATATTTAGTCTCTTCCCTCTTAAGATTGCCTTCCATTTACAGTCTAAATTGCATGTATGAATGTTTATATATATGCATGTACATGGTTATTTGCAGATTGTTTCTGTCTTTCAAATGATGAGATTCTTGAGGGCAAAGGACTGTACTTTTGCCTTTCTCTGGATCCTTGCCCTTAAAGACACAATGCCTCTAAGTATCTGATGAATGCTTGTTGACTGACTGACTGACTGACTGGCCTTGAATTTTCTTAAAGTATCGTTTTCATAACACCTGAATATATCCCAATAACAGAGAGCATTATCACTTTATTAAAGCTACCAGCTGTCTGAAAATCCAGTAAAACCTCAGGAATTCAAACTACTGGCAGCCACGTTCGGCCTGAATTAATGAAAAGTCTGGAGTAAGAAAACTTTTGATATATACACAATTTTTAAGCTTCGCTTAAAATAATCACATCAAACTAACAAAATGATCCCTAGTAAAGGTCCTTTAGAAATCTTATTTAACAAATACATAAAAATTTTTTGTAATGAATATTGATATTACTTGGGAGTATTCTTAAAGTGCTTCTAGTCCCTTAAAATAATCCATAGTTTGTTCTGTTAGGTAGTTTAAACAATCTCCTACCAATTTTATTTATTGTAGCAGTGCCAATATAGACCACAGTTTTTCTCCAAGCCAAAATCTGAACATAGCCTATAAATGTGCATATTGTGGGAGGATTAGAAAAAGAGAATGATGACTCTGACTTCTATGCACTTAATTTAAAACTTGTTTTATGGTTATTTGTGTGCAAATCTCCCCCTAGATTAGATGATATACTCCTTGCTGTATGGGTTAGTTTTCATCTTTGCATTCTCAAACTCTAGCACAGAGTTTTGTCCATAATAAATGTTTAATAAGAATGTGATAGAATTAAAATGAAGAGGGTAAAGAAAGAACTAATAATAAAAATGAATATTTTATTCAAATTAAAATAAATCTATAAAACCCTTTTATAATAAATTTATCTTTAATATAGTAATTTCCTTCCCCCCCCCCCAATGTATGCCTAGGTAGTATTTCTTTAATTTAAAGGTGTGGCCATATTTTGGCATTTCCTATATTTAGAGCAATATGATACTTTAACTTTAGGACACATTTTACAGCAGATCATTGCCAGTTTTTTGGGGAGTTCTGAGTTATAGCTAGTCAAATGTCTGAATTAAATCCTATACTTGTAAGTTGAGCCCCTGGATGGAGTTAACCACCACAAGGCTGTATAAAGAAGGAAAAACTGGTCCAGATCGCAAAAATAGAACAGGTTAAACTTGTATACCAATCAGTAATAAATTGGGAACCTGAGTAGCTGCTGTACTTCCAGCATGGATTATATAGTGAGGGAGGTTCAGGCTCAAACACTAAAACAAAACAAAAAAACACTCATCTTACCAACAGTAAAGTCAGAAAAAAATATGAAGGATCATAAATTACACATTAGAGGATAACAAATAATCATTTTCACTTCACATTTCAAATTTCACTGAAGTGCAGACTCATTTACCACAATGTAGCCTAAGGTGTCCAATTACAGAACACCTCTGGCCAACAGAAATTAGGTAGTCAAAATGACCAAAAAACTGGGATGAGGGCTCATCAATAATTCTATTGCTGGTAACATATCAGATACATTTATGTCTGAAACTTTTAAACAGATTTTTGACAAGTTATATACCTTTAAAAAGTACATATTTTTTTGCAATAGCATTACTTGTAATCATAAAACAAAACTAGAATCTGGCTATCTATCTGACAATAGAGGGATGGTTAAAAATAATGTGGCATATGAAAGTAATAGAACTCTATAATGCTATTCATTCTGACAAGGATAAGCAGTACAAAGAAAAGACCTTTGTAAAATGAAATAAAAGGTGGGGGGAGGAGCAGACAGAAAAGAATAAGCAATAACTATGGCAAAATTTGAGAAAAAGTCTATGGCAATAATTAGATTGACAAAGAATCTTGATATAGACCTTCTGTGAGTAAATGAAGGGTTGACATTGACATTCATTTGTGTAAATGCAAATAGTTGTAAAGTAGGTCAAAGAATATGAATATTTTTCAGAAGAAATCAAAACTATCAATACTTGAATGAACAAAAGCTCTACAGATTAGAGAAATGCAAATTAAAATAATTCTGATATACCACTTCCTACCCATCATATTGACTAACATTAAAGAATAGGAAAATGACAGATGCTTGAGAGGATGTGGAACAATTAGGACATTAAGACATTGTTGGTGGACCTGAGAACTAGAACAATCATTCTGGAGAACAATTTCAACAGGCTATAAAACTGCATATCCTTTGACCCAGAAATATTATACAAGGTCTGTTTTCTAAAGAGATCAAAGGTAAATGAGAAAGATCTATTCATCCAAAAAATATTTATAGCAGCTCTTTTTGTGATGGCAAAGAATTGGAAATCAAGGGATGTCCATCAGTTTGGGAATGGCTGAATAAGTTGGGCATATGATTTCAATAGAGTACTAATGTGCTATAAGAAATGTTGAGCATGATGGCTTCAGAAAAAAACCTGGGAAAACTTATCTGAATAAAGTGAAGTGACCAGAACAAGGAAAATATGGTATACCATAACAGCAATTATAATCATTTTTAAACTACTCTGATCAAAACAATGATCCAATGCAATTGCCAAAGGACCCATTATGAAAGATGTTATCCACTTCCAGAGAGAAAACTGATGAAATCTGAAGAGTTTCATTTTCTTAATTTTAATTTTTTATTTTATTTTTGTTTCCTTTCACAATATGGATAATATGAAATATGTTTTGAATGAGTCAAACATGTATAATCAATATGAAATTATGGGCTTTCTCAAAGTAGGGAAGAGATAGGAGAGAGAGAATTTAGAATTAATTTTTTAAATTAGTGTTAGAAAATTTTCTAGATGAAATCGTGAAATATTTAGGAAATGAATAAAAATATTGTTAAATAGTTGTCAAGTTTATTTGTTTATATTAGTGATTTCTGTAAAGTTTATAATAAATCATTAGAGGCAAGAAGAACCGAGAGGATGTGGTGATTGACTGGAAGTAGGAGCAGTGGGAAAAGAAAGGGAGGCGGTGAGAATGGCTTTAAGACAGCAGTTCCTTGCTTTAAAAATACTATTGGAGTAGGAGGCATTAATTCAAAAGTTCCTTGTGTGGAGGCTCAATCTCATCCATAAACAGAATAGCCAGTTTCCAAAGTATTCCACCTAGGTATTAGGTGGAAGGAGCAAAAGAAGCTGAGCAGTGGGAAGGTTCTTGCCACAGAGCATCTGGCTGGTTCCAATTGTACATTTCATTCCCTTGTTTTAAATATCCTTTCTCTTTGATTTGGCAAATTAAGTCACAAACACCTTATTTTGAATTAGTTTATTAGAAGTTTTCCTTCCTCACAGGAGAAAAGCTGGAGGAATAGGACCTATCAGAACACTGAATGCTGGATTTGTAGAAGATACTAAAAGTTGAAGGGAGAGGGCTCTGGAGAAAAATTTTATCAACTCCATAATTTAGTCCAGGCTAACCATGTCTATGTCTGAACATGAACTATGTTTTCATATTATTCACACTGAAGTAAGTGAGAACTTTGTTTGGTTCCTAGTGTGACTTCTCTGGAGGAGAAGCTTGAGAAAATTTTAAGAGAACAGATTCCTTCTGATGGAGGTGCTCGTGAGAACAGTAGAATCTGGAAATACAGACTTAGAGATTGACATTATCCATTGAGCTAAATAATCTCTTAATTTGAAAACCTTTTACAATCTGACAATGTTACGTTCATCATTTAGCATCTCTGTGTACTTCATCAACAAACATTAATTCAGTATCTGCTATATCTGCCCAGTGCTGAGCGAGGTCTAGGAACACAGAAACAACCACAAAAATTGAAACAGTCTCTGCCTCAACAAACTTACATTCTATTAAGGGAGACAATATAAACACAATAAGAAAATACCAGAAAAATTAATAAAGTAATTTAGTATTGAGTGAGAGAGGAATGAAGGCATCAGCAACTGGAGGATCAGGAAAGACTCCACAGAGAAAGCTCTGGAAAACACTGAGCTAGGCATGCTCTCTGTATCAATAAGACAAGAAAGAGAAATTAAGGGAATAAGCACAGGGAAAGAAGAAACAAAATTATCCCTTATTGTAGATGATATGATGAGTTACTTAGAAAATCCTGAAAAATCAACCAAAAAATGAATGGAAACAATGAATAGATTTGGTAAAGCTGTAGAATATAAAAATAAAAATAAAGAGACATAAATCTATCTATCTATTTGTATATGCATGTTGTTCTGTCATATCTGACTTGTCATGATCCTGGAGACTATAATACACCAGTACTGTCAATGGAATTTTCTTAGCAAAGATACTGGAATAGTTTGCAATCTTCTTCTCCAGTGGATTAAGGCAAAAAGAGTTAAGTGAATTGTCCAAGGACACACAAATCCTAAGTGTCCAAGGTCACATTTGAATTCAGCTACCATGTATATACATATATATGTGTGTATATCCAAATGACAGAAGAAATAAAGAGTCATGTAAACAGAATAATAAATAGTTTCACTGGACAGTAGAATTTAGGAAGGGAGTCAATGTATAATCAGCTTGTAAATATAGAGTGAAGACATTATGAAGGGATTTAAAACAGAGAAAAATGATGGTTCATTGGATAGAGTCCTGAGCCTAGAGAATCAGGAAGAGCTAAGTTCCAATCCAACCTCAGAAACTTACTAGCTGTGTGATCCTGGGCAAGTTACTTAACATTTGTTTGCCTCAGTTTCCTCAACTATAAAATGGAAATAATAACAGCACCTACTTGCAGGGTATTGTGAAGATCAAATGAGATAATATGTGTAAAATGTTTATATGACTATTATACAGTAAGTGCTATATAAATGCTTATTCCCTTCTCAATCCCTTCTTTCTCTAGGCAATGAAGGATACTAGAGTAAGAAAGGGACATTGTCAGACATGTGCTTTATATTTACAATGCCCTGAGAGTAAATTTTATTTGTCACTACCCATAATTGTTTCCTCATTCTCCTACTAAAATTCTCTTTTCTTGTTTCATTATGTTGTAGAAGAAACTCTAGGTCTGTCTTTCTTTTTTTTTTTCCAACCCTTATCTTCTATCTTGGAATTCATCTTAAGAATGGATTCCAAGGCAGAAAAGTGGTAAGGGCTAGGCAACTGGAGTTAAGTGACTTGCTTAGGGTCATACAACTAGGAAATGTCTGAGGTCAAATTTGAACCCAGGACCTCCCATCTCCACACCTTGCTTTCTGTCCACTGTGCTACCCAGCTCTCCCAGAAACTCTAGGCTTTTGAAGACTGTGCCAGCAGGTAAAAAAAAATTATATCTGGTTCTGACTTCATCTCAAAGACATCAATCCTCAGTCTATTGGGTGTTATATCTATTATCCAAAGACCAGCCTCGCTATGTTCAGAAAAATCCATCATCAGTATGGCCACAAGGTCGTTGATGTTGAAGACAGAGCAGCTCTTAGAAACAATCCACAAAATCAGAGGGGCTGCAATTTGCACCAATGGAGGCATGGACTGTGTTGGTGAAGCCTCAAATTCTTAAGGATTTAAATGAATTATTTCCCCTACACAATAGTCTCCCTTCTTCTGTGTGAAATGAGAAATTGTAAACAAAAAGATGATGTGGCTTTGTGTAATTCTACATTTGGGAGACAAACACCAACAGTGCCACCCCAGGTCTTCTAGACCATGTCTTACTCTCTTTTTCATGAGCCTTGCTGACTTGGCTTGAGGTGGGTTCCTATGCCGTCCATTTGATATTGTCACAGTGTCCTACCTAATAGTCTGTTATCAAAGAAAATGCATTGTAAGAATGTACATACAACATTGAGTTTGCCTTTGTTTAAAAATGGTGTATTTTCTTTATATTTTATCTTACCATAGTTCTTGGTGTCTCCCTCCCTCTCTTCTACTCAAAGACGATCTCTTATAATAAAGAAAAAAAGGAAGAAAAGCAATTTAGCAAAACTAGCCAACATATCAACCGAGACCAACAATATATTAAGTGATCCATCTACATCTACCATCCCATCCTTTGCAAAGATTGTAGGGAGGTATCTTTCTCCCTACACCTCTTCTTCTCCTTTTTCTTTTTAATTCTTACCTTCATTTTAGAATCAAATGTTCTTATTTCTACTTACTTATGTAAGGGGAACAACAAGGAGATCAATTTGGCTGGGCTGTAGGAATACATGGTAGGAGAATATGATCCAGTTATCCTGGAAAGATAGACTGGAGCCAGAATGTAAAGGGATTTAAATGACAAAAGGAGGCGTTTGTGCAGAGTGCCCCCAAAGTCTTAAAGTTTAATGGCTTCGAATTGCTTAAAACCTATATTTTATCCTATAGGCAATGGGGAGTCATTGATGCTTCTTCAACAAAGGAAGGACATGGTCAGAGCTGGGCTTTTGGAACATCAGTTTGGCTGCTGTGTATCGAGTGGATTGGAGATGAAATAGACTACTTGCAGGGAAACCATTTATGAGGCTATTTAATAGTCTCTGTGAAGAATGATGAGGGAGGTTGTGGTCCAAGTATTTATAGCTTTAGCTAACATTTATATAGCACTTATATATGCTGGGCACCATGCTAAGCACTTTACAATTATTATCTCATTTGATTCTTACAACCATCTGGGGAGGTAGGAGCTATTATTATTCCCACTTTACAGATGAAGAAACTGAGGCAAACAGGTGAAGGGATTTGCCCAGGGTCACATAAGTGTCTGAGGCCAGATTTGAACTCAAGATGTCTACCTGACTCCAGATTCAGTGCTTTATACACTGTGACACCAAGCAGAGAGATAATAGATCAGAACAGACTTGAGAGATTCTCTCACAGAGATAGCATGGTTCCAAGTGTTCTTGGTATGATGTTTGCCCTCCTCTGGAATCATTCTACCTTTTCAGCACCTCATTTCTTCTATGTAGCTTTCCTCGATCACCCTAGTCATTCCATCAACACATTCTGTCCTTCTGAATTAATGAACATTTTGCAGTATCGTGTGATCCTAGATTTAAGACTAGTGAGCACTTCAAAACTCTAGTTTGAATCATTCATTTTACATATTAAAGAAATGGAGGCTCAGAGAGATTAAGGAATGTGCCCAAAGTGACATCAGCAATAAGTAGTAAAGATAGGATTAGAACCCAGGTTTGGCAGAAGTGGTATCTTTTTGAATAGGCTAGACTCATCTCCTTTTAAAGAGTCAGAGATGCCTTGAGACTTGATTGGTCTGGGGTGAGTAAGCATTGAATCATTCGTTTGATCTCCTTTTTGGGGAATTGGAGGAATTTCTTTTCTTTTAAAAAATTGATTTTAAAACCCTTACCTTTCATCTTATAATCAAAACTGGGCATTGGTTCTAAGGCAGAAGAGCAGTAAGGGCTAGGCAGTGGGGGTTAAGTGGCTTGTCCAGGGTCGCACAGCTAGGAAGAGTCTGAGACCAGACTTGAACCCAAGACCTCCCATTTCTGGATCTGACTCTCAATCCACCGAACCACCCAGCTGCCCTCAATTGGAGGAATTTCTAATTCTCTACAGAGATTTTTTGCAAAGCTGGGTTTCCCATATGGCAACTACAAAGGTAGAAGGCGGTGGCGTGCTATTTTATCAAGTAGGAATTCTATCTTTTTAACCCTTATTCTAAGTAAAATTATTTTTATTGCATGTGATGGTCTGCTAGTCCCAAAGTGGAGATAATCAATAGACCTAAGGTAGGCTTGGACTATCAGGTCACAGGTACAAATCTAGAACTCTTTCCACTAAGCCCAAAATAATTAGTTGCCGCCATTTATATTCATACATCATCTCCCATGCTGAATTGTAAATTCTCTAAGGGGCATGAATTCCATCTTCTCCATCCTTGTGCCTCTAGAGGACCTTGCCTCCAGGAAGCAGAAATAAATGTTTGTTTCAGAAACATTAGCCGCATAGAAAGTAAGAAGGTAAGAGTATGAATGCAGATTGGAACCATGCCATTTCTTGCCTTATATCCTTTCTTACCTATGTGATATATGTCTTCTTTCACAACATAAGGAAATATGGAAATTTGTATTTCTTGACAACAGTGGAATAACCTATATCAGATTGTGCCCTCTGGGAATGGGGTTGGAGAGGGAGAGAATTTGGATTATAGAAGTCAGAAAGCAATTGTTAAGTTATTTCTGCATGTAACTGAAAAAAAATTAAATAGAAAGTAAAGAAAAATTTTAAAATTAAAAAAAAATTAGCCATACAGGAAGCACAAAGCTTCACAAACTGCCTTGAGACCTGAGCAGCAACATGAGGAAGATCTCAGCCCAGGAGCTGCCCCAGCACCAGGGAGGAGCTGCTGTGGCAAACCACCCCGTTACCCGAATGAATTCCCCACTTCCACATATGGGTGTACTTAGTGTCACAGGTGATAAAAATGGAAAAGTCCAGCCTCTTGGGCCTTGCTTGATAACTGAGAGGGGGCAAATGAAAAGGCCCCTTCCCTAGCCTGAAATGACATTGTACAGCAGCATTCTAAGGTAATTGGGGAGCAAACCCTCAGAACATTGTCATTATAGCAACACTTTTGTGGAGAAAGGACTGTCAGGCAATTCCATTAGAAACCAGGGTTTTCATGCCTCCTAACATAATAGCTCATCCATTTCAAATTGCATTAGGCTGGAACTTGGCACCAGGCTTGTCAGCCCAGATGTGAAGTTTTATTGTCCAAAAAGAAAAAGAAAAAGGAGAGAGGATTTAAATCATTTCAGTCATCTTTGATCTTGTTGGCAAACTCCGCGTGATTCTTAGGATTTCAGGTTGTTTGTGGTATTTTTAATAGGAAAATTCAGCCAGAGAAGAATTCATTTGGAAATGAAAATTTTTATAAGCAGCTAATCCCTTAAAGAAAATATGTGAATCCTACATTTTTTCAAGAAGTCACTGATAATAACAGACCACCTCCCCATCGCTACCACCAAGGATGCTTGCTCCAACACCGGGGTTTGTCTCTAAGGTGAAGATTTTGGGGGGGAAGATGAAAATGGGAGGAGGTTGAGTTGTGTCTCTCTGCCAAACTGAAACGTTGAAGTTGAGTAACAAGTCTTGACCTCCATTCTTCATGGTATTCCTCAATCAGTTTTTTACTAGACGTGAGGGTAGCCCAGTCTGAAATGTATCTTGTCAGTCAATACCCTACTTTGAAATGGGGGAGAAAAAGGATCTTAATGCAGGGAGTGACTTTGGAGCTAACCACTTCCATGTGATACCATGACCACTCCCACCCCCAGGGAGTCCCACTCACAGAAAGTGAGGAAGGTACCCATGGTTTTCATTCTTTTGTTTTTCCAAATCTTTCCAATGGAGTAGAGGAAGCCCTGGCTTCCTAGCTTGGACTATCTTGCCACATTATATGTGTTCTTGGAAGTGCATTCTGTGTCTATTTGTGCAACGTGTCTGCTTATGTGACACATGTGTGCATGTGTGAATGTGTGAGTGTAAGTATAGTCTATACTTGTCTATCTGTCTGTGCTTAAGAGCAAGGTAGCATAGCCTGAAGGGTGCACATTTTGTGACAGAGGACCTAGGTTGGAAATCTCAGCTCAGTCACTTATTACCTGAATTGGTGACCTCCAAGAATTCATTTACCCTATCTAGAACTTGTTGCTGTTCAGTTGTTTTTCAATCAAGTCCTACTCTTCATGATCCCCTTTGGGGTTTTCTTGGCAAAGCTACTGGAGCAGGTTGTCATTTCTCCTTTCAGTTCATTTTACAGATGAGGAAACTGAGAGATAAACAGGGTTAAGTGACATGCCCTGCGTCATACAGCTAGTAAGAGTCTGAGACTGGATTTGAACTCAGATCTTCCTGACTGTAGGCTCAGCAGTCTATCCATTGTACCTCCTAACTGCCTCTAGACCTTTGTTTCCCCACTTATAAAATGAGAGAGTAGACTCAATGACCATTAAGGTCCTTTGCAGCTTTAAATGTATGATCTTATATTAGTCGACCTATGTATGATCCTTTAGAACAAGGAAAGCAACAGGAACAGATGGAGAAGTGACTTTAGATTTAGCTATCAGTTAAAGGATGGTCCAAGAAAATTGTTAATTCATACTTCCCCTCCTTCATTGAAACTTCTGCTGATTGCCTCAGCTCCTAGTGCCCTCCTTTCTCTAAATTTACTTCGCATTTATTTCATATCTATTCTATACATATTTATTTATATTATGTTGCTTCTTGCAATAGAATATAAGCTCTTTGAGAGCCAGAACTAGTTCATCTTTGTTTTTTTATCCCCAGAGTCTAGCACAGTGCTTGGTATATATAGTAGGTCCCTAAGAGATGTTTATTGACTGATTGTTTAAATCTAGTGCAAAAGCAAAATGAACAACCTCGACAGCACTTATATAATACTTTAAGATTTATAAAGACTGTAACAAATATTATCTCATATTGATCCTCACAACAACCCTAGGAAGTATATACTATTATTAATATCCCCACTATACATATGAGGACACTGAGGCAGACAGCAGTTAAGTGGCTTAGTCAAAATTGCACATTAATAAGGAATTGAGGCAGGATTTGAACTTAGTTCTTCTTGACTCCAAGTCCAATGCTCTACTCACCGTGCCATACAATCATCAGCTATTGAAGATTAACTCACAGAACCCTAGAGACCTTACCAAGGATCCCTCGACCATGCTTTTAGAACCTTTGTCTTAGTGGCTAACCCAGGGAACAGTGAGTCAGTTCCTCTTGCCCTTTAGCTCTTCTCATGGCCCAAAAGGAACAAAGACAAACACACGACAGCAAACACTCAAGGCACCTGGGAGGCCTAGGGAGCCTATATGCCCAAATACTGGAGAACCTTGGATGTGAAGTGGAGATATTATTATTATTCCTGGCCAGCCACATTCCTCTTAAAATTCCTTGTAACGTGCAATGCCACCCTTGGAGCCTCAGACCACAGTGAAGGGACTCCTTGTGCCATGTTATAAACTTGTTACCACCTAGTAAACTTCATCATGCTATGTTTTCTTAATACTTGTTCTTTCACACCAAAGTTTCCCTGGAGGCAGTATTTTGTGTGATTGCAAGAACAGTAAGCAGGGTCACTGGACGGCTATGTGGAGATCAGCTGAATTATAGGAGACGGCTCTGTCGCTATATCTATACCATGAGTGGCAGATGCTAGGAGGCTTCAGAATCCTTTTCATCCAGGTTCTCCAATGATTAAAAGAGAATAGACTTCATCTTTCTTCTTATCTCCCGTAGACACGTACATATACCCCCATCCATGCACACACTTGGGCACATACGTGTGCACACACACATTTGGAAGGCACTTTGCCTCTAAGACTCCTGCACTACCTTCAAGGCTCAGCTCAAAAGCTGCCTTCTCCAGGAACCTTTCCTAAGCCACTAAATTTAGTGTTTTCTCCTTTTCTCCGGAAGTAATCATATGTTTGCTTCTCTTTGTACAGATGCTTCTGACAGTAGGGGGAAAAAAAGCATTTTTGAGTACAGAGAATCTTTTGTTCTATCTTTGAGCTATGCACCCCCTAGTGCTGAGCTCAATTTTTTTCAAATGCTTATCTTCTGTCTTAGAATCAATACTGTGCATTGGTTCCAAGGCAGAAGAGCAGTTAGGGCTAGAGTCCAGCAATGGGCAAACTACGGCCCACAGGCCAGATGCAGCCCCCTGAAATGTTCTATCCGACCACGGGACATTATTCCTAATCTGACGAGTACAATGAGTAAGATACAATACAATGAAATTTTGAAAGAGTTGCCTTAGAATGACAGATGAGCATTTCCTTTCCTTTGGCCCCCTCTTTAAAATGTTTGCCCATCACTGGGCTAGACAATGGGGGTTAAATGACTTGCCCAGGGTTACATAGCTAGGAAGTGTCTGAGGTCAGGTTTGAACCTAGGACCTCCCATATCTAGGGCATTTTCACTAGCTATCTTCCATTTCTTGAAATCTATCTCTCCTCATCTTCTCCTAGCTTCCCTGACTTCCTTCAAGTCACAGCAAAAATCCCACCTTCTAGAGCAAGTCTTTCTCTATTGTTCTCTTTATTCTCTCTCTTGATTATTTCTGATCCCTCCTGTAAATATTTTTTGGTAGATAGCTGTTTGCACATTGGCTCCTCTTTTAGACTGTGAACTCCTTGAAAACAGAGACTTTCTTGTACCTTTCATTGAATCCCCAGCGTTTAGTATAGTGCCTAATACATATAGGAGCTTAATAAATGTAGACTGACAACACCAATCCTAGACTCTGGACAAGGCTCTTAATCCCCATTGCCTAACCCTTACCACTCTTATGATTTGGAATCAATACACAGTACTGGTTCTAAGAAGGAAGGTTCATATTTAAAAAGGAAAAAGAAAATGCCCAGACTAGGGAGATGGAGCCTCTAGTTTATAGAAAACCTAGGAGGTCAATGTCTGTGGATGGTAGAGTACATGGTGGACTAAGATGTGAGAAGACTATTCTCACAGAAGGAAGACCAGGTTATGAAGAACTTTGAACCCCAAACGGAAGATTTCACATTTGATCCTGGAGGAGATAAGGAACCACTGGAGGTTTTGAGTAGGTGAGTGACTTGGTCAGATTTTATAAATCACTTTTACTTTGTGAAACTCAGTTTCTTCATCATAAAACAAGGATAAGCTAAATGACCCACCTCTAAGGTCCCTTCCAGCTCAAAATCTATGAACCCAAGTTCTCAAGAACTCTGGTTTTAAACTAGGTTTTAACTTTGTATTTAATGAAATCAATGAAGCAGGTACCTTCTCACACTGAGTGCTGGGGACCTACGGGCTTCAGTAATAATCTAGTAGGGGGAAGGCACACTGCTGAAATGGGAGGCAGTAGCCTGGCTCTGCCCAGATCTTTGATACTGGACCTGGACGAGGCATTTCCATGGGCCCCAGGCCCCTCATCTCTTAAATGAATGGGGTTGAATTAGATGATCATTAACATCTCTTCTAGGTCTGAAATTCCAAGTAATCATCATGCAAAAGGAAAAGGTAGCCACACCATGAATGCCTAACTGTTTCAATAGAAAGTGTCTCTTTGTCTATGCCATGGCAATGTTTTACAGCATGGGGTCTGGCACTCCAGGGAGCCTTTGCAAGCATAGGCTAAACCATTTGAGGGCTCTGTGTTAGCTATGGATTGGGCTGGGTCTGTTGAATGAAGCCTTGATGTTTTACTGCTTAGGCCATGTGGTTGGGGAGGTGTTTCTGGGGTGTGTGTGTATGTGTGTGTGTGTGTGTGTGTGTGTGTGTGTGTGTGTGTGTGTGTGTGTACTTTCCGTGGTGGAACAAGTAGGATTATCTTTCACTTCTTGGTTCTCCCTAACCTAAGGCATATGGGCACTGACCTTAAGTTCTCATAAAGAAACTCCCTAAAGATGTGTTAAATAATTTATTCTAACTTTGAGCAAAGCAAAAAAAAATTAATAAAAGTGATTAGGAAAAATGGAAAGAAAAATGTGAAGTTCCTGGAGGCATAATTGTCTGATGAAAGTATTGCCTCAGTGTTGGATTTTGGTTTTGAGGTTGCTGGGTTTTTAATTTTGGAGGGGTGTGGTGGGAGAGATACGTGAAGAAGAATACTCAAGATCAGCTGCTTGTGTTCTTTTCCTCACCAGAGGAAGAGAAAGTGAAAAACGTCCCCATTCTCTACCATAGAGAATAATCCTAATTCTAAGAAGCACTAAACTGTGTGAATTTTAAGGCATCCCAACATGACTACTTTATTTCAACCACTTACGGGGTCCTGGGTTCTCTATTGAAGAGGAGAGCAAGAAGAAAGAATGAGGGTGGGAAGGTGCCTTGGAAAAATAAAACCACAGGATGCCTGTCAGTACCTGCTTTGGAGTTTAGAGTGGAACAGCTGCCAGAAAGCAAATGAACTGTTTCAAATAGGTCTCTAGCAATGGCCCCCAGTTCCTGCTTCCCAATTCTATCACCAAAGCCCATTTCTCTCTACTTTGTATTCCCTGCTGAACAATCAAATGAGATCATATGTATGAAGTACATAAATACTAGCTAATATTAATAATAATTATAGGGACTCTATGCACTGGGCTCAGAATCAGGAAGGCTTACCTTTCTTGGGTTCAAATCTGTCCTCAAACACTTATAAGCTATATGACTCTGGGCAAATCACTTCCTGTTTGCCTCAGTTTCCTCATCTATCAAATGATCCTGGAAGAAAATGGCAAACTATTCTAGCATCTTTGCCAAGAAAACCAATGGAGTCATGAAGAGTTGGACATGACTGAAAATGATTAAGTGACAACAATACAATCATAATAATAACCTATTACATCATATTCAGATAACATGAGGGACATAGGCACTGAGAGTTGCCACTAGGACAATAAGTTGGAGAATGAAATAATCTGACCATCAGAATGGGGTACAAGGACTGGCATGATGTTGAGATCTTTAATGTGTTTCCTTCTGGAAAGTTGATGTGGTATCATTGAAAAAATGCAGAATCTGGTATTTCAGAAGAGCTGTAGATTCAAATTCTGCTTCTGAAACTTATTAGATCCTGAGCAAGTCACAATGACTTTTTGAGGCTCAGTGTACTCATGCAAAGTGGAAAGGATTCACTTCACAGTTAAAAAAAATATTTTTAGAGATTCTAACTGTCCTAATTTCTCCCACCTCTTTCTAGACATGGCTCAGGCACCATTTTGACATGAAGTCTTGCCTGATCTACCAACTATCCAGTGTCCTCCTGCCCTAAATACTTAGTGTTGAATTCTTTTGTACATATTTGTATTTGTGAACTTTATTCTGCACATATAGCTAGGTCCTAATTAGTGTGCTTATATATGTATGTCGTTTCCTCTATTAGAATGTAAGTCCTGTAGGAGTAGAGATTGTTTCATTCTTTGTACCTATAATCCAAGTGGCTAGCCAGCACAGTGCCCAGCACATACTAATGAATGCTTGATGATTAGTTGATCAGGTCCAAAAATGCTGATCACAGCAAGTCTTTGAGGAACTCCCAGGAGAGATGGGATGCTGGAGTGTGCAGGTGTTGGTCTTGTTCCTATAATATCTCTTTTAATAGGAGGTGAGGGTAAGGAAAGAACTGTAGATTGTAGAATATCCATAAATCTCCTGTCCAGTGCTTTATAAGTGGACTGGGTGACTTCATCCTACAGGGAAAATCAAAAGCATGTGTCTTACAATCTTTGACCAACCATGGCATGTGTTAGGGGAAAAAATGGAACTCAGAGTTGGGGGTGGGAGCTACTTGGCTTCTTTTGCTCTTGGAGTGTTCAGACAGAATCCAAGCAAACCATTGTAGGATCACAACAAGACTGCACAGACATTTAGCAAACATTTACTATGTCCTTACTATATCCTAATGCTAGGGATACAAAGAAAAGCAAAACTAGTCCCTGGCCTCAAGAAGCTTACATTCTAATGGAAGAGACAACATATAAACAACTATATACATTTGTAATATATGTATTGAGTAGAGAGAAATAATGGAGAAGGCGGAAGGAGAGAAGATGGAAACTGAATCTTTAGAAGAGTCCAGGAGGGGGAAAGGGAAAAGGAGAGAGCATTCCAGACATGGAGGACAGCCAATATAAAGACAGGAAATCAAGATATGGGATTGCATCTGAAGCTTAGTATTTGTGGAAGGACACAGGGTACAAGAAAACTAAAAAGATAGAAAAGGACCAGATCATGAAGGGATGTACATGTTAAAAAAGAGTTTATTTCTAATTCTGAATGGAACCAGGAGCCACTGGCGTTTGGTGAGTGGAGGAGAGCAAGAGGGGCAAGGAGACATGGACTGACCTAAACTTTAGGAAAATTACTTTGATAGCTGAGTGGAAGATGGACTGGAGTAGGGAGAAGCTTAAGGTAGGAAGAAAAATGAGCAACCAAAGAATCCAGACAAGAAACAGTAAGGGCATATCCCGGGTAGTGGAAATGTCAGAGGAGAAAAAGGAGTGTATAGGAGAAATATTTTAATGACAAAATGACAAGATTTGACAAGACACTAAGTTTGTGGAGTGAGTGTGAATAAGGGATAAAACATGGCACCAAGACAGACCGTAATAATAAAGTCCCACCACATACACATGCGCACACACACACACACACACACACACACACACACCACTTCAAGTGATGCTTTGCCCTTTTAAGAGTTCATTTTCCCTCCAAGTTTACTTTGCTGTTAACTTTATCAACTAATAGAATGGTGGTACATTGGACAGCATTCAGAAAGTTGGCAAGAGGGTTGGTTGGTTTGAGGAGAAAGACAATGATCTCTACTTTGACTATATTGAATTAGAGTGTTTATAAGGCATCCAGTCTAAGATGTCCAAATGGCATTGAATGATGTGTGACTGATACTAAGGAGAAATAGTAGGGCAGGATATAAAGATTTGAGAAAAAACCGTGTAGAAAAGGGACCAAGATAAAACTTTGAAATGTCAGGAGACCTGATTCTAGTCCTAATTCTGTCAGAATTGTGGGCAAGTCACTTTCATGTCTGCCTCCTTCCTGTAAATTCAGGATTTGGAGTCAATGATCTCTCAGCTGTTTTCCAATTTTTAATGTTATTTTGTGACTTCATTTGAAGGCGGAGAAAGTTCCTTAATGTTTGCAACTTGGATTTTGAAGGTGTGTACTTCATCACTGCAGATATCAAACTCAGGTATCCATTGCTACCTGCCAAACGATTTGAATCTTTACAGGTACAGAATAATATTTTCATAGTGCCAGATGGAAATCCAGTTCTAGAAGAAGGAAAGGGGGAAAAAACCACCTTGCAAAATTAAGTACAAAGTTCCCCATCTTTAGGATAAATGCAGATTTGTTCCAGATAGCTAAAGGGTATCTGACATCACTAGCGTTCCAGTGCCAACTCACCTGTGGCTAATTAAATTCTTGCTGGCATCCTCGTCTCTGGCAGAAGAATCCCCAGGAGGCAAGGTGGTATTTATAAAATAAGCAATGCCAAATGTAATTCTGCTTTTATTGCAATGGTGCAAAACTCAATACTTCTTCATTACTAGCTAGCTTCATGCTGAATTAAGTGCTCCATGGAAGAAAGCTAAACTCATCTATGAATCCCAGAAGGGAGCAGAATAATGAGTAGAAGCAAAAATGCCTCTGGCTTCTCTGTCTGTCCTGTGTCTTCCCATCCAGTCATCTAGGAATCAGCCTCAGGCACGATAGAATTGTTGTGCCTACGCAGCACCACGTCCAGGTGCCAAATCTTGACTGTGTGCAGATGAAACATCTGGAAGTGTGACTGAATTTTTTTTTAATTTTCTTATGGGAAATTTTGATATCTTATGGAAACATATAATATCTCTGTGCTCTTTCACATTCTTATTCTTTAAAGGAGATTGTAACAAGTTTTGAGCTGAAATGTTTTCCATATTTCCTGCACTTTTCTTTCCTTACTCTCAGACGAAGGTTAAGTCAACCCTACTATGCGATAGTATATACCACTATGATCTTGGGGATTTTTTTTCCATCTCTTTGGTGTTCAGTTTTCCTATCTGTAAAATAAGGGAATTGGAGTAAGTGATCTCTAAGCTTTTATTCCCAAGAGCTAGCTTTCTGGATCCCTCATTATGGACATCTCTTTGATCCTGGGCCTGAGCAGCTGAGTAGCTCTGAACTTGGGAGGCAAGATATAGAGGAGAAGAAGAAGGAAATGGTATCTACTAGTGTTATCACAGATGGGAAAATCCTAAACATTGTTACCATGGAAACCACCTCCACAAAAAAATTGGAGCTAGAAATCTTATAAATGAATCAATCACTGAGCATGTATTAAATACCTACTGTATGTCAGGCATTGGTAGGGACTAGGATATAAGCCAAAAATGAAACTGTCACTCCCTTAAAGAATTAGAAACTGAAGAGATGCCCATCAACTGGGGAATGGCTAAACAAGCTGTGGTACATGAAGGTACATGTGGAATATAATTGTGTTGTAAGAAATAATGATGGGTGTAGTTTCATAAAAACCTCAGAAGACCTGTATGAACTGATGCAGAGTAAAGTGAGCAGAACCAGGAGAACAATGTATTCAGTAATAGCAATATCGTGAAAATAATTAACTCTAAAGTCTTGGTAACTGATCAAGAAAATGACCATTCATCATTCCAAAGGACTCATGATGAAACATGCAGTCCATCTGCAGATGCAAACTCAGAGTGCAAAATGAAATATAATTTAGAACTGGAAAGAAAATAAAATTGAATTAAAAAATGAAAAATGAATGAGTACTTATCATTCATACTGAAACTACATTATCACAAAAGCTTATATTTGATATTAATAAGATAACTTCAAGGAAAAAATGCTAAGTTTCTAGCAACAAATATTGAAATAATTTTGAATCCTGTGATTCAAATGATGTCTTGTAGACATATCAGAACAAGCTACTAAATGTGGTATAGACTTTTAATCTATTCAATATTAAAATAAAAAATTATATGCTTCTTTTTATCTTTAGTTCCTACCTGGTTTCTATTTGTGTGCATAATACGTAAATATATTTAAGTACACATAAATATTTGGGGAAAAAACAAAAAAAATGACACTGATCTCAAGGAGCATTCATTCTATAAAGGAAACAACATGTATATATTTAAGTATATACAAACTATAGTATAGGGAAATGGTCTGGACCTATGATTTAGCAACTGCCAGTCAAGGAAACTCCCTTGATCAAAGCAAGTCAGAATCTTCTCTGAATCCTGGAGTCCAGAGCACTAAGAGATTGTTGTTGTGCTGTTATTTGTTTTTTGGTTTAGAAAATGATATCATAAGGGATGTCTTAACTCAGTGATTCTCAAAGTGGGTGCTACCACCCCCTGGTGGGTGCTGCAGTGATCCAGGAAGGTGGTGATGGCCACAGGTGCATTTATCTTTCCTATTAATTGCTATTAAAATTAAAAAAAATAATAATTTCCAGGGGGCTAAGTAATATTTTTTCTGGAAAGGGGGCGGTAGGCCAAAAAAATTTGGGAACCACTGTCTTAACTTGAAGATGAATTGGATTTAAGTGAGGCAGAGCTGCACAAAATCATTAGCTTTGCTCTTCTGGAGTCATCCAAGTCCAGTGTCAGGATGCCTGGGATGCAGTGGATGACCTTGGTGCCTTTGATGTTTGATCAAGCACTCCATAATGACTGCTTCAGCCACCTTCATGGCCTCTGTTTCCATCTGCCCATTCTTCCAGGAGAAGCTTTTACATATGTGAGGGGGTGAAGGGATGAAGATAGGAGGATGGGAGGAAGGTAGAGGAAGGGAAAGGAAGATAGGGTTTCCCAGCCCTGGCAGGGGAAAATTACACTAGAGAAAAATATATGGAAGAAATGAAGTGAAGAATGGTATGTTTCCATCTCCATTTGGACTTCCTTCTATGACAGTGGATAGTCTTTTTCATCATGAGCCCCTTGGAGTTGCCCTATGTCCTTGCCTTGTTGAAAACAGTTTCTCATCATACATTATTATTGTTTCTATGTACAACATTCTCCTGGTCTGCTCACTTCATTTTGCATCACTTCAAGTCTTTCTAGGATTTTTTATGATCATCTTGTTTATCATTTCTTATGGCACAAAAATATTCCATCACAATTTTATACCACCGCTTGTTCAGCCATTCTCCAACCAATGGACATCCCTTCAGTTTCCATTTCTTTGCCACCCCAAGAAGAGTGGCGATAAATATTTTAGAACATAGATTTTCTTTTCATTTCTTTTCCTTTTCTTTTTTTTCTTGTTCCTTGATCAGTAACTTGACCAAATCAGTGACTGGCCTAAGATCTGAGAATATGTTGACTTAATACTAGACCTCCCATCCCTCCAATATGATATTTATATAACTTTGTGTCTATCTCAGTGGATCTCTCCTCTCTGTGATATTATTCAACTGGGTAGGTACTCCTTCCAAGGGATCACATAATATTTACTTATTAAGAATTGTCTTTTGAGATACTGAAGCAAATTATCACAGTATAATAATGGCTAGCATTTATATGCTGCTTTAAAGTTTACTAAGCATTTTATATATGTTGATTCCTTTATATTCAAATCTGTCTGATATAAGTGACATTATCATCCCAATTCAATAAATATTTTATAAGTACCTTCTCTGTGCCAGGTAATTGTGGTAATAGCAGATGAAGAAAATAAGGCATAGAAAATTTAAGTGTCTTTCCCAGGGTCACACAACTAGTAAGCACATGAGATAAGATTTGAATCCAAGTCTTCTTGTACTCTAACCCCTGGACCACCTAAAGTCTTATCTCTATTTCTAAACTTTACCATAAACTTAAAGGAAAAAATGCTAATGTTGGCCTAAGTTATACTGATTCATGTTTACTCACCTTATAGAGTCTGACCAAAGTTTCAGTTCTCTTGGAACTCTGCTTCAAATTGACTCAGTATACATATAGTCATTTTATGGCAGTCAAAGTTGTACATTGGCAGAAATTTGTCCATAGGATCCTGCACAAAACTGCAAAGTAGGAGCAGCTTGTCTCTGGGTCCCGGTTGGTTTTAGAAACTTGGAGCTCCTGGTCCCCCCCCCCCAACCCAGTCAGTGCCCTCAGATTATTCTCTTGTCCAAAGCTAGCCTACACTTCCCCAAATTACCTTTATGTAGAATTGTCCCCTCTTCCTGCTCTCATTTTGAAATTAGATAATAGTGAGGTATAGAGGAAAAAACCCTGGTTCTAAAGTCAAGGTTTGAATCCTTCCTCAGGAAGTAGCTCTTTGGCCCTGACTCAGTTTCCTCACCTCTAAAATGGGAGTAATAATAGGAGCTACCTCCCAAGGTTGTTATGAGGATAAAATGAGCTGATAAAAACGCTGCAAACTGTAAAGTGCTATGTTATGATTACATGGCATAGTTGCAACCTTCTCCTCATCCCGACTGCTTTCTCTGATGTGTTCCAGCTTGTCATTAGGGTCATGCACCTCTCTTTTTCCAGAAGATCAAAAAATCCTGTGAGGTAGGCTCTGGGGTTTGGTGATTAAAAAGCAAATATAAAAATACTATACTGCTAAAAATTTAGACAGTTCCTTCTTAAATCAGTCTCTTATCAAATACTAAGAAACCTCAATCCCCTTATATTAACTACCGGTATCCTTGTGGATCAAGGAATTGTTTCTTATGTCATCTAGGCTGCTAGAGTTACTTGAGATATTATCAGCTCTGGCAAGGGAAAAGTCAGAATCCTCTAGGCCTTCTGGCTAAGATCAAATGTTCTTCCTTGTACTTGGGGATTCTATTCGTCTCGACGAGGGGATGAACTCGATGATCTAATAAGAGGGACGAGTTCTTTCAGACTCTGGTTTGTTTGAATCATGTTTGTTTTAAGATGTATCTACCTGTCATTGTGACATATGCCAGTACATATCTGCTGATGCAATCTATTTTTTTGTTAAAACAATAAAACTTTGAGGCTGACCTTTGTCCTCACTAACATGAAACTCTCCCGGGAACATTTTTATCCCTGACTTTTGAAGAGAAATAGCAAAATTGTGCTGGTTGCTTCCTAACCATGTAACTTATTATCAGTTTCCTCACCAAAAAAATAAAGGGATCATAATAGATAAGCTCAACCCTCAGCTCTAAGATTCCCATCTCTCAACTTTAAGATTCCCTAAATCCATTAACACTATGGGATTGTGTCTCCTCTGCAGGGCTGTAATGGAAATGGGCCAGATACCATACATGGTATACACTAATTAGTGAGAAGCTGTCTTCCCAAATCAGTTGGGGGGTATCCCAATGAAATAAGGATTGGAGACATCCCACATCAGAATACCATTCACTTATTCATTTGGAAGAGTGATCAAGGTTAAACCTTCAGGTACAATTATCCAAAGGGAGTGTTTTGGGATGGGTCAGAGAGCTGCTATCTTGGGACTTTGGGTTGTTGGGGTTCCCCTTCCCACTGTTCTATAGTTGGAAATAAAATTAAAATAGTCGTACAACTTCAGAACACAGACCTTTTTAGAATTTTTATAAAATAAAGCTTTAGCATCTATACGCTAAAATACTTCTCTCTCATAGGTAAATCACAAAATTAAATATTATTCTCAGTTAATTAGCACTATGGTCTGTCTACTGTGTTCAGAAAAGAAGATAACTGGAGGTACACAAGAATCCAGTCTAGGAAGCACTTAGCCCTTGCTACTATGTACAAGGTGAGAGGCAGAGAAGAGTAGTGGTTAGAAAACTAAGCTCAGAATTGAGATAATCTTATTTCAAATCCTGCCTGACACATATTGGGGAAATTACCTAAGTTCTCAGGCCCTGGAAAATTCTCTAAGACAATTAGTTGCATAGAAGATAAAAACATTTTCTTGACTGGAAGTTCCATAAACCAATGAAATTTCAGGTTCATTTTGTGTACAATCACGCTATTGTGTATACAAAGGCAAAAATAAGTCCCCCTTGCCCTCTGTTCTGGCCAGATACAACCTACCCCTTTCTGTCTGCTGATCTAGGTACAGCAATAGTCCTTTAAGCTCCCCTTCCAATTGAAAGTAAGTTCCCTAGGGGATAGCTAACCAGGTTTGAGATATTCTGGGTGTCTACACTCCCCTTCCCCCAAAAAAACTCTCAAGTTCCCACAAATTATTTTGCCCTTCAATAGTCAGTCAAAGGTTACAATTAGCTCAAAGCCAAGGCCCAGGTAGATTTACAATAGAACATTCCTCCCCCCAAACTTGGGGTGCAATGTCTTGCAAATATATACACCATCAATGGAGAGAGTGAGCAAGTACAGAGATTGAATATGACGGGCCCACACAAAGGGAACATGTGTGGATGGGCAATTTACATACTTCAGGGCCCTTGATCTTCTTTCATGATGTCCCTGAGCTGCTTCCCAGGATGCAAGATGTCTTGGTTAGTCTAGTTGCTGCGCTGGACTTGCTGGGTCTGCTTTTTTGGCAGGGCACGTTGTTTGGCTGGTTAGTTGTGGTCTCTGCAGGCTTCAGCTTCTGGCTCAGCTGGAATCCCTGACTGAGGCACAGCTCGGCTCTTTTAGAAAGGTCCAGAGCCCACCTGAGGATCAAGGGGAAGCCTCCCCAGGCCAGTTTCCTTGGAGCCTCAGTCCTGAGGTCTGCCATCCCCAAACATCACAATTTCCTTCCCAGGCACCTTATAAGGATTGGAGACGTATCCCAGGTCAGAATGCCATTCCTTATTCATTTGGAAGAGTGACCAAGATTGCATCTCTAGTGTTAATTCTCTCATTTTACAACTCTCAGACTCTTCTGTTTGCCCATGTAAATTTGAATGGACAATCCACACAGAGGGAAAAGCCCATGGTACCTGCCAATTCTCTGACACATTTTCTGACCCTTTCATATGCAAGTGGGCTACTCAAAGTCTAGTATAATTATAAGCTGCAAAGGGGCCCACTTCATGTCTAACTCCCTTACACAATCATTGCTTCAGAGAAAAGCCTGCTAATCCGATGCCCTTTAGATCAACTCATTTCCCCAGAAACTCCCCAGATCAAAACTTTTTTCACTGGCCTCCACTCTTCCCTATTTAAATGTAAGCTTTTTTAGACAAGCAGTATAAGTCTGAAAGGAATATGGTGGATTGTTACGTATATTTTTAGAAAGGCAGCTGTACATGATAGAGGTTCAAGATCCTTATTAATTTTTTTGTTTTGCAGCAACATGAGTAGAACCAAGAAAACATCGAACACATCTAGAGATTTGATTTTTGAAGAATAAGTTGTGAATGTTACACTTTGTGTGATAAAAAAAATGATAATTTGTATGAGCACGTCTGTCTCCTGAATGATACCCTCTGTGATGTGGGGAGTAGAGCAGGGTCTGGGACAATTTGTGGATAAATTCTATTGATAATTTTTTAAAACTGTTTTTTGTTCTCTCTTATATAAGGGAAGAATTCTCTTTTGTGTGTTTATTAAATTCTGCAGAGTAGGGGCTGGGAGTTTGTTTTTTAATGTAAGATCCTTGAGAGCAGGAACTATTTCACCTTTTCTGTTTGTATTCTTAGTGTTTCACACAATGCCTGGCCCATATTAGTATATGTTTTTTCAATCATTCATTGCCAGTATCATTGCCCTTAGCTCACAGGTGGCTGTCCAACAAATGAGACCCTCCATTTCTCAGATCCAGGCATTTTCTCTGGCTGTTCCCATGCTTGGAGCACTCTCCCTTCTCTCCAATTACTGACCTGCCCAGCTTCCTGCAAATTCCAACTAAAATCCCATCTTCTATTGGAAACCTTCCCTAGTCGTTCTTAATTTTAGTCTCTTCTTTTTGTTAATTGGACTTCTGTGACTAGAGGAGAGAGTGAGGCTAATGATTTTGTGCAACTATGCTTAATTAAATCCAACTCATAAACAAATCATGACATTACCCATAATGTTACTGGTCCTCTTCAAAAGTGAAGAGCAAAAATTTATCCTATATATGGTTTGCTTTATAATATGTATTTGTATGTTGTCTCCCCAGTTAGATCGTAAGCTTCTTGAGGGCAGAGACTGTCTTTTGCCTCTCTTTGTATCTCTAGCGCTTAGCAAAGTGCCTGGCACATAGTAGGTACTTAATAAATGTTTGTTAATTATGAGTGATTGAGATGGAGAAAATAAGCCTCAGAGGCCTACATAACATAGCTAGAAAATGGCAAAGCTTAGATGCACACACAAGTTCTTCTGTTTCTAAGTAGTGTCCTTTTTACCACATCACACACTTGCAATGTCCTATTTATGTCCCAAGAATCTTGAAGAGGCCAGATATACACAAATGAAATTCCAAAGATCAAATAAGAGAAAGATGAACCTTGGGGCTTGAATTGAATGTGAGAGGAGATGTATGGTCAAGGAGTCCTGTAAGGAGGGGAGCATTCCTGGGACTCCCTGAAGGAGGTAATATCTATATGAAGAATGGCCTGATTTCGTGACTTGGAGAGGGGGACAGTTTCCATGACTATTTGCATTGCTGACTGTTTCTTCCTAGGATAACAGAATTTGGACTGCAGTAGTCTGGAGTTAGTAGGAACTTAATAAACTCTTATTGCAATGAATAGAAATGTAAGAGACAATCAATATGGAGTCCAACAATGGTAGATCTTTAGTTGGAAGGGACCTAAAGGCCCTCTAGTCTAGCCCCTTCATTTTAAAGATAAGGAAATTGAGAACCAAAGTCACAAGATAGCACTTCCATGACTTAGGGTTCTAAACAAAACTGTTAAGGCCAGAACATCAGAAGCAATTTGTTATCACACTCTCTACCATGTAATATCCTTTCCTGGGTTGGAAGGATGGGAAAAGGCTATGCTTTTGCCCTAGAGGGATATTCAGGTTAATATTTGATAACTTGCTCTCTCCAGGAGGAAAAAAAAATATGCTGGTTACACTTTTAAGTTTAATCTATATTATTGGCATGTTCTTCATCAATAATATAATATAATATAATATAATATAATATAATATAATATAATATAATATAATATAATAT
>NC_058130.1:337577537-337603899 GCF_016433145.1 Gracilinanus agilis | reverse complement strand
CCATTCTAGAACCCCGAAGAGGAGGAATAAGCAGCCCACCAAGAAGTTAGCCTGCAAATGCAAATTGAAAGAGTACCCCAAGCAAGAACTACTCTTTACAGAAGAACCAGAACAACAGGTCTTATGTTATTATAATATAACATAACATTATAATATAATATAATATAACATAACATAATATAACATAACATAATATAACATAATATAATATAATATAAGTGGGTAAAAACAAGAAAGAAGAGAAATCCTGGATTTTTCTTGCTTCCAATTACAAGAGAGAAGATCCATGATTTCAACCTCTCTTCAGGTTGCTGAAGAGAGAGAAAGACTTTAAGAAGCTGACATGTTCTTATCCCCAGCTTGCTATAATAGAGACTAGGGAATTTCTCCTTTGGGTGAGATCTGGGAATTTCTCTTAGTTGAACTGAGTCATCTCTCTCACAATGGGAAAGCTCTTTCAATCTTTATTGACTAGTATATTTTCTCATATGTATCCTTCCTCTGATTTCTGTTTTGACTTGGACAAATGTGTTCCTCTTCTATTTTCTGTGTGATCATTGTGGAATTGGTATTGAGTATCTATATACAAACTTTGTACATATAAAGTTTGGGATTCTTCTTCCTGTTAAGAAATAGCAATTAGGAGCTATGGCTTAAACCCCCAAATTTTATTACCTAAACTAATAATATTTAACGGACCCTATAGAGAGAATTCTAGCTCAGTATCTTCTCTCTGAGGAGAGCAGAACAATTTATCTCTGACCCAAACCTCTGATTTCCTTCCCAATAGAAATCAAGCTCTCCCTTGGAGAAGGATTGGAGGAGGTATTAGACATGTTTATTCTTGTCTCCCTGCAAGCCCTATCTACACATACCAATATGGATACACATAATATCATGGGCCAAACAAGAACTGCATAGGCAACACATACACTACACTTAAGTCTAGACAATCAAGAAAATATCCAGTTAAGCCCTGATTATTGTTGATTTCTGAAATATAAGTGCTCACATTGAAATGTGCTCACTCCAGAGCTAGTTCAAGCTGACTCCAGCACACTCTATAAGCTTAATGAGAAAAGGAACTGTAAGATGATGGATTCTTTCTTTTATTTTTTTAAACCCTTAGCTTCTGTTTTAGAATCAGTACTGTGTATTGATTCCAAGGCAGAAGAGTGGTAAGGACTAGGCAATGGGGGTTAAGTGACTTGCCCAGAGTCCCATGGCTAATGTAAGATTTAAATTAATTTCCAATAACTCCAAAGTATTTTATTTTATAAAGTATATTAATAATCACTTGAAGTAGAAAGAAAATAAACTAAAAGAAATAGAAGTTCAAGTCTAATTATCTAAGAAAAAGTAAACCCATGTGTGTAGATTCTCCTGGCTGGCATAAAGGATGCTTTCCCAGCTAGATCCAGGGAAAAGAGAGGTACAGGGTCACACAAAAATTTTATCTCCAAAGCATAAGGACATAATGTGAGAACTAAAATGGGATGCTAGGATTTAGAGTCCTGGGGAGCAGATTCTAATTATACACTAGGAAGTGTCTGAGGCCAGATTTAAACTCAGGGCTTTCCATCTCTAGGCCAGACTTTCATCCTCCAAGAAGATGGATCTTTTCTAATGGACCGGAAAGCTGGATTGGGATCTGAAAAGTCCTTTAAACCAAGCATCCCAACTGACACAAAATTAACATTCTTTTAATAATTTGGACTTCTGAATCTTAAAGGCAAAGGGAGAAAAAAGGGGAAGACTCTCATTTACTTGGATCAGGGAAAAGTCCCCCAGCCTACCAGGTCTTAAAAAATAATGGTCACCATGGGACAAACTCCTATCTTTTGGGGCTGTGGCAGAGTGGCATGTGTGGTTGTAACTGTGAGAACCTGCAGGATTTGGGCAACTGAATTATCATTGGTGTAATAGTATTATGGAATGGGTAGCTAGGTGGCACAGTGGGACAGTGGATAGAGTACTGGGTTTAGAATCAGGAAGGCTCATTTTCTTGAATTCAAATCTGGCCTCAGACAGCTATGTGGCCTGCTGCAAGTCACTTTACCCTGTTTTCTTCACTTTCCTCATCTGTAAAATGAACTGAAGAAGGACATAGCAAACCACTCTAGTATGTTTGCTAAGAAAACCCCAAATCGGGTCATGAAGAGATAGACACGACTGAAAAATATCTTAACAAGTTGCTGAATGAATCCTGTCAATAGTCAGGGCTCTGAGAACTGTGACTGGCTTTGCCCATCATTCAGTACCCCCCTTCTTTCCCCACTCCCCTCCCAACTTCCATTCTATGTTCTGGGCTCAAAGTATATATCACTTATGACATGCCATTCATATAGCTCCACCCCACTATCCTGGCCCATTCTTTTTTAGACTTATCCTAACCCCCATTCAAATTCATGGATGTACAAGTAGCTTAATTAGTCTAGCACTGCAGGTAGTCAGGTATTGCTGAACCAAGACCCCAGGGGCTTGCAAGCTCATCAATTCCTGCCCTTTACCTATTCTCATGTTTTGTCACGAGTTCCTTCTCGTGACAATAATCTGTTTTCTCAGTTGGGTAGCTAGGCTCTCCAGAGTTCCAATTCTATTCCCACTCAAATTCCTGAGGAACAATCAGATGTAATTGTGGGGCAAAGTGATCCGAGTTCAAATTTGAGTTTCGATAGTAACTGTGTGAATCAGGGCAACTCATTTAACCTATGTCAGATTTAGCTTTCTCATTTGCAAAGTGGGGATAATAATAGCATCTAGCTACTTTTGTGAGGATCAAAGATGATAACAGATATAAAATGATTTATAAAAGTTATAGTACAGAAATGCAGCTATTATCATTCATTCTGTTTTCAGCTCTAGTCTAAGGTGGGGGCAGAGAGTTAAAAAGTTATACAGAGTATAAATATGGAACAGGTAGTTTTATTCCCATACAGAAAAAAAAATAATTCTAAACAATGACCAATTTTAAAGTGATTTCAATCAGTTAAAAACCTAGTATTGAAGCCTCTTAAGGATTTTTGCAACAGGGTTTCTCCTTAGTTATTTTACATTTCTCTTCCACTGAATACAGCCATATCTTCTTCCCTCTTCTTCTCCCTCTCCCTTCCTCTTTTCTCTCTCTCTTTCCATCTCTCTCCCCCTTTCCCTCTCTCTCTATTGCTCTCTCCCTCCTCCTCTCCCTGTCTTTTTCTTTCTCTTTCCTTCACCCTTTCCCTGACCTTTCTCTATCTTCTTTTTTCCTCTTTCCATCCCTCCCCTTCTACTTTCAGCTGATCTGTTTTTTGGTCTACTGCAACTGCTCCAGTAACCAATACCCTAGTTTAAATGTTCTGGAAAGGGAAAAGATGGCAGCTGCCTTTTGAGATCTAGCAAGCCCTTGTTCCAAATGAAAGAAGATGCAGAAAAAAGATGGCCCCATCCTGTGTATAGATTTTCCTAGGAGATCATGTGCTCATGGAGCCTAGGAGATGAGTGCTGGCTCAGCAGGCAAATTGAAAGTATTAAGGTGACTGTTAGGAAACAATCAGAGGATATCTGCTCCTGCTCTGATGCAGAGGGGAGCTCTTCCATCTTCCATCCCATATTTCCAAGGGGATGCTTCTTTAGTTTAGATTAAAACTTGGGAAATAAAAAATAAAAGATATGAATTACAACATATGCCATTCTACACATTTCCAGTTCCAGCCTATGAGGCAACTTTCGCCCTACCCAAACTCCCTGATGTGGGGGTCCTATTTTTCCCTAATCAGTCCTTTTTTAAAAACCCTTACTTTCTATCTTAGAATCAGTACTGTGTATTGGTTCCAAGGCAGAAGAGACTAGGCAATGAGGGTTGAATGACTTGCCCAGGGTCATACAGCTAGAAAGTATGTGAGGCCAGATTTGAACCCAGGACCTCCCATTGCTAGGTCTGGCTCTCAATCCACTGAACCACCCAGCTGCCCCCTCCTGATCATTCTTTTAGTTATAGCAGGAGAGCAAGAAAGAGCCAACTCGGAAGTACAGAGCATTATAATAGACTTCCTCTCTCTTAGTCAAATGGGAACAGGACATAGTCAGATAGTTTATAACATACTATCTACACTAGAGATTACTATGAAAGCTTTCAGTTACTCTTATATGCTGTACTCCAGAGTCTCCCTCTCTGTGGTGCATTTGTCTGACTCAAGCATGTGTCTCCTCTCCAAGTCCCCTTAGCATTTTTCCTCTTGTTGTTGGTCAGTTGTGTCTGATTCTTTATGACCCCATTTGGGTTTTTTGTTTTTTTTGGTAAAGATACTGGAATGGTGTGCCATTACCTTCTCTGGCTCATTTTTCATATAAGGAAATTGAGGCAAACAGGGCTGTGTCAGCTAGTAAATGTCAGGGCCACATTTGAATTCATAAAAATGAGTCTTCTTGACTCCAGGTCCAACACCCTATCTACTGAACTATCTAGCTGCCCTAGGACCAATGTTGCTTGGAGCCAAATGGTATGAGGTTCTGTGCGGTTGACCCTAGTTCATTGTCTTTGTCCTCATTTCCAATTCATCCAACTAGAAAGGAGCAAGGTCTAAAACCTCCAGCTGGCTCTACCTCCTGGCCCAGTTGGGGCAAGATTTTCTCTTCTAGTCTCCTTCCTTGTTCATCCCTCTCTTCCTGTCTCTTCTAGAGATATGGATAGAAGGGGAAGCTAAGCAGCAAGTAATGAGATGAATAACCTGGTCAGACAAGCAGCCACATTAGGTTATAATAACCAATATAAAATGAAAGATAGTCTAGGAGTAGGGGTATGAGGGGAGGTAGAGAGAAAGAAAGATAGAAAGAAGATGGAAAGGAAGCCCCAGATTCTATTCCAATTCTACCTTTGGGACTTCAGCTATGAAACATATAACATAAAATCGTTCATAAAATATGTCCCCAGGTGGTCTCTTTAACTGCCAAACCAGGAATGAGATCCTAGCTTCAATATTCTGTGAAATATAAAGCTTACTCAGAATTCTGAACCTCTTCTTCCCCACCACACTCTGGTGGCATTTTAATCAGATTCTTCAAAACAATGAAAAATGAACTCATGTAAATAAATCAGAATTAACAAAATACTCCAATGAACAAGGAAAGATCCATGGGACAGTAGAAAACTCTAGAGAAGCAAAATTTTCTGCCTGGGGAGGGAGAGAAGGAGAGGGCAGTTGAGAGATTTTCTCAAGACTTGTGGTTATGCAGCCAAAAGGAAAAAAAAAGTTTGGCTACCTCTATTTCCCTTTTGATCAGTATTGGGATTTTACCTATCTGGTCTCCTTCAGCTGTCTCCCCTCTGTTCAGCCCATCTCTTAGAAACCCCAACTTCTCACTGTCAGATCTTATTCCCTCTCTAAACACCCTACCGCCTCCTCCTTAGCCTATAAAATTACTCTCTCCCCCCCAGAGAACTATTGAATTCCTTCCTGGAAGCTTGTGGGTGGAGCTATGTTCAGAATTGGGGTTTGGCAGATCTCTGAACCCTGGGAGCCTAGGGGCTCAGTGAGCATCATAGAATCATAATTCTGGAGGGGAGGGGACATGAAGTCATCTAGGGCAATGCCCTTATTTTACAGATGAAGAAACCAGAATCTAGAAAGGTTAACAAATTCATTCAAATTCACACAGGGGCAAAGCTAGGATTTTAACTCATATTTTTTGTTCCCATCTCTTTCTACAATACCATATTGCCTCTTGAGGAGATGAATGAATGAATAAATAAAAAGGCATCTTACTCAAGCACCTGGGCAAGCTCTGAGGATATAAGTACAAAGGCAAAGACTGTATTGGCCCTTGGGTGTGCTTTCTAATAGGGGTAGGCAATATTTATGGAGTAGGGTTGACCAAGGGGAACTATTTTGGTTTGGAAAGTTATTGGGATGGTGAATGGAATCATAGATATACTCTTTCTAAGAGCAAAGATAGATTTAATTGATTATGATTCCAGAAATGGAAGGTAAAGGGATGGAAGAATGAGGAAGGTAGCAACCTTCTTGAGATAGTGTGAAAGATTAGATGGCAGCTAGGTGGCACAGTGAATAAACTCCCTTGCTTTAAGGCAGGACATGTGTTAAAATCTAACCTCAGATACATACTAGTTGTGTGACCCTGGGCAAGTCACTTAATATCAGTTTACTCATCTGTAAATAGGGTTAATAATAGCACCAACTTCCCAAGGTTGTTGTGAGAATCAATGAGATAATAATAATAAAGCACTTATTATTATTGTTATTATTATTATTACTAAGGGACTATGTTCTTCTAGGACAGATCTACAAAATATTTAAGCTTCCAGAAAGCTAAGGTCCTTACTTGGCTTGAATCCTAGGATAATTCCTCAAAGCTTCATAGTAAGGAAGGCAGAATAACATGCAAAGACATAGAGATGGGAATTCAATTATACTGTAGCCAAACATTCTTCTGGAAGACTTGACTTTATTTCCTTTCCCAGGGTTGAGCTAGCTCCTTTGGCTTAATGTGGAGAGTCCCAAACCTATTTTAATCTCTCCCACCACCACCCCCAACATTTGGCATGAGAATCTTGAGGTCTTCTCTTTGTCTTCACTGCATTCTAACATGGTATCCTCTCCCCTTTAGGATTGATCAGTAGTTATGACCAAGAGGCTCCTTGGAAAACATTACCTGATATGTCCGGAACTTTCCATGGTCTCATCTTGGTGCTCCTTAGTGCCCCATACCTTTGTTCTTTCTCTCCGCTCCCCAACCCCAACCACTTACTTCCTTTCTCACAAACCCTCCCACCCTTTCCCAATTCACAAGTCTAATGCTACACCATTTGGATCTTGATAGCTCAACAGGGGCTCTCAAAGTACTGGCAGCAGGGAACTAGTGTTTCCCAAGGGTCTTCCAGACAGTTCATAGGGCAAACCAAAATGCAAAATATAAATATGTTTGCTTTTCCTTTTTAAAACTGCATTTTCCACTGTAAAGTTTAGTTTTTATTAAAAAGCACAAGATCAAACAAAAAAAAGCAGTCACTGTGGTTATATTCAATCCCATAAAAGAGATTTATTATTTTTCTTTTGTTTTGTTTTAGCCCTGTGTCCACTTATGTTTCCTAATGGTAAGACCAAAGGGAGGGATGGAGCATGGTCTGTTAGGCCTGAAAGTGGCCCCAGTACTCCGCACAATGTTGGCCATATAGTAGGTACTTAACAGATTCTTAGTGACTTGTTGACTTGATTGAGAGGGGATAATTTGAGGACTTCTGGACTAGAATTCTGGTGTGATCCTGCCTTTTACTTTCCCTAGGAAAAATTTGTCTTCATTCCTGTCCATTTTTTGTCTTTTAGCATACAAAGCTTACAGCAGGCCTTCCTTCACTTTATTTTTTTTTTAAATTTATGATGGACTGGGTGGATTTGACTGTCCAAATGGAAATGTGTTCTATCTGGGACAGATGATATAAATGGGCAGTGGGATGAAATCAGGATAGTGGGTTGGATTGCCTACTGGAAATTTGCAAAGTTCCTTTAAGAGCCTCAAAGCTCTCTTTGAAAGAAAAGTTCGTCTTTTTAAAAAATTAGTTAATTGACTTTTTCAGTTACGTGTAGAAACAATTTTTGAAAATAGTTTTCTGACATGTTAGGATTCAGGTTTTCTCTTCCCCTCCTATCCCCACACCTCCCAGAATCAGTAAACAATAGTCTGACTTGGGTTATATCAACACTTTCATAAAATACATATTTCTGCATTGTTCATGTCATAGTAGAAGACACATATCACACATAAAGTAAAAATCTCATGAAGGAAATAAAGTGGAAGATATCATGAAAAGCTCATTATTTTAGCATCATAATTCTAATGGAGGTGTTGGATGACTGTGAGTTCTGGAACATAAAGAATGAATAAAAGAAATAAAAATTAGTAGTATCACAAAGAGGGCAATGCAAAGGTCTAAGGTAGATGTGTAAGCAGCTGCAATATATAACCTGTGAGGAACTTAGAAAGGAGATCCAGAATAAAAGGTCATCAAGAAATACATGATAAGAAGAAAGGTTGGACTGGTCATGTGTTCAGGGGTAAAGGTGACAGATGGACAGTTCAAGTGCCCCATTGGTGTCTTCAGATTATGAGAAGAAATGTGCATCTCCAGAAAGTTGTGGTTAGCTCATGGGGAAACAAACTTAAGAGTAGCCCGAGATGGACAGGCATGAATGGGTTTGGGTTATAAAGGGCTTCATTGGAGGGAATATCCATTTTGATGTATCCACATGTTTATTTGAATTTTCTACAGATAGACTTCAACGCTGAAGTCACATAAGAAGAGTTCACATCTCTAAAGTTCTTAGTGTTTGCAAATCACTTTCCTTACAATAACTCCACTTAACATTTAACAGAAGATTAGTTTTAAAAGGATTATTTATTTCAAATATCTATCAAGAATAAACTACCAGGGACAGCTAGGTGGCATAGTAGATAGAGCGCCAGGTCTGGAGTGGGATCAAAAAAAAAAAAAAAAAAAAAAAAAAAAAGCAGTCACAGCGGTTGTATTCAATCCCATAAAAGAGATTTATTATTTTTTATTTAAATCTGGTCTCAGACACTTGCTAACTGTGCAATCCTGGGTGAATCACTTAACCCCAATTGCCTTTAAAAAAAAAAAAAAGGAAGAAGAAGAAACTACAAACATTTCCACCTACCTCCTTAGGGTATAGATTCTCCCCTAAATTTCCTCAGTCTCTGGGGGTGTAGCTTCAAAATTTAGCTTAGTTTCTATGTGGCAGCAATCCCACTAACTTTATGTCCAAATGCAATAACTATGCCAAATAAGTTCTCATCTCAGTTTCCCCTGGTTTGGAAAACAAAGGCCCTTTCTTGCTCAGTAGGGAATCAAAACAGTGGTAGCTGCAAAACAAGGCCTAGACTCTAACTCCTTCTTTTCTATGGCCCAATCTTTTGAAAATCTCAAGGTCAGATAATTCAATCTCCTTTGACCAAAAGAAAAAATAACAAATTCAGAAGCCAAGGACTGAAGCTTATTTCTTTGGGCCACTATGTCCTCAGAGAAAAAAAGATCCTTGGTTTTATCTCCTCTCCAAAGCATAGTTTCTCACTGCTCATTGTGAGCAAAATAGTCATTGAATGAAGCAAAATAGGCAGCTGAAACTGACCCAGGACTTCAACAATTTTGAAGACCCTAACAATTCTGGTTATGTGGACAATCAAAAAAAGCATCTCTAAACACTGTACTTAGCTAATCAGAACCAATTATATAGAATGTCTCAAGATTCTCCCAGAAGCAAACTCCCTAAGCTTCTCCAGAGGTAAAGCAGATCATCATCATCATCATCATCATCATCATCATCATCATCATCATCTGTGTGTGTGTGTCTGTCTCTGTCTCTCTCTCTCTCTCTCATCTATCTTTCTATCATCAATCTATTCAGCTAGCCACCTAGCTATCTTCTATCCATCCACAATATATACAAATGTGTTGTTCAGGTAAACTCTTCATGACCCCATTTGGGGTTTTCTTGGCAGAGATACTGGAGTGGTTTGCCATTTCCTTCTCCAGCTTAATTTTAAGATGAGGAAACTGAGGCAAACAGGGTTAAGTGACTTTCCAAGGCTCACATAGCTAGGAAGTATCAGAGGCCAGATTCGAACTCAAGAAGTCTTCCCAACTCTAAGCCCGGCACTTATCCACTGTGTGACCTAGCTGACCTATATATAAAGTTAGAAAAGACCTTAAATAATATATACTCTAACCATCTATTTTACAGACAAAGAAGACACAGAAAAGCTATGTGACCTATCCAAGATCACACAGAAAGCAAGAAGCAGAAGTAGGATTAAAATTCAGAACTTCTGACTCTAAAACCATTGTTTTCTATGGTTGTTATTCATATAACTTCAGCTATTAATTTTTCTCTTTAGATTTTTTTCCCCTCTTTGGACACAATTTGATGCTTCATATTCATATGCATTACATTTGTTGATCCACAACTTGGAATTTCTGACTTGTAATGCAAGGGCCCACCTTGCAGCTCTCCCAGATCGATAATAAGGAGCTAAACAAGAGTTTGCTTTGTTTCACTTCTTGTATTATGGCACTTATCCAATATTATATATAGCTTAAAAAGCAATTCGCCTCTCACTTTTCCAAACATTTTAGAGAGAGGGAGAGGGAGAAAGAAAGGGAAGAGAGAAGAAAGGCAGTGAGTTGAAGAAGATAGAGCTAGGAAGAGGAAATAAAGAGGCAGAGAAGGGAAAGCACATTTCATAAAAGGGCAGCGATATTTTTCAGGCAAGATTAAATACAGTTCAGGCTTTCCCCACACCCCCATCATCCAGTTTCTCTGTAGTTCCACAGTTCCAGTGAGGCATTCTCAATTTAACTGCTCTTGGCTTCCTCCCTCTGTTGGGAAGTCCACAGAGAAAACTATGTTAACCTAAGCCCCAGTTGTAGGCCAGAGGTTAGGCTGACCCAACAAATCCGAGACCAAACAATATCTTAAAAGGTTAGGAAGGGGCCAAAGAGAGGGCTTTTATTCTAGTCACCCAGTATATTAGTAAAACACATTTTTGGGCCAGGCGGGCAATCTGAAGCTGCCTTTCTGAATGGGGAGCTTTGGGATTCTAATCACTCCAAGTGAATGAGTTATTCTTGTTACCAATAGGGGAACAGTTGCCATTCAACCTAAAGAAGAAAGCAGATCTACTGCAGGGCATGAAATTAAATTTTCCAGGTAGCAGAAAGTAATTGATACCACGGGGTGACCTCTGCCCAAGGCTGATAATTTCAAACTATAGAAAATAGCAGTGGGGCCAATCCACCGTGTGACCCTCAAAAACTAAGCTTTAAAAATAACAAAGGCTAATGACTTTTCCCTCTCCTATAAACGTTAACTGTTGTAGTTACCTTTGTCCCTTTGGCCTTCCTCCCAATTCAGAAAAACCTAATCACTTTTATGGATTTGGGGGGAATTCATCCACCTGAAACACAGAGAGGGAAAAGAGAACAGACTGATCAATTGTCTCTGTAGGTCAGACGTGTTGGATTGCATTTTAAAGCCTCCCTGAAAATATCATGGAGAAAAGCAGAAAATATTTTTAGAAAATTAAAATACCCGTCTAGTGAACTGAAACACCTAACGATGTCACCTTGTCTCATTGGCCTGCAGTGGTGTGTAGCACCGATAGAATCCCTTTACTTCAGCATCTCTCCCTCTGCCTTTTACCTCAATCCCTACAAGGAAAAGAGCCAGATTCTCTGCTTAGGGATATTCTACCCACTTCCGTGTGGGACTGAACCCAAGGATGGATGACCCTCTATTTATGCTGGCACCACTAGTTCCTTTCTTCACTCAGTTGAATTTGCCCCCGGGAGCAATTTCTAGTTATGACTTAGTAGAGTGTAAAGATCCCCTAATTCTGGAGCCAGAGGACCAGGGTTAATATTGTCTATTTGTGTGTCTCAGCTTCCTTCCTCTGGAAAATGGACTAGATGGTTTCTGAGATCCCTTCTAGCTCTGGATTTATAATATTCAGATCCTCTGAGAGGGCCAGGTCTTTATCACCTTAACAGTATAATTGTAAACAAATCAATTCTAAAATGGATATGAGGATATTAACACTACCAACTTTATAGGTTATTGTGAGGAAAGCACTTTGTAGACATAAAGCCCTAAATAAATATAACTATTATTAAACAGGTCAGAGATGCACCATGTTGCAAGGGCTTTCTTATCCACTCCTTCTGAAGATACAGAATTAATTTTTTATAGCATCTACAATCATTACATATTCAAAAATACACTAACTCGAGGACATACTTTAGATAACAGATCAGTACGGCAAACAGAGGTTACTAGGAGGAATTGTGGGCATGTCATTGAGAATTATTCAGAAATTAAATCATCCTAGTTATTCACATCAGAGCCAATTGTTTTTCACTCACTGCTTGACACTGAGTTAGTGCTATCTCCCAAATTAGGATGATTGTGAGTTCAAAGCTCCTGCCATCTCTCAAACGATAAGCAAAGCGAATAAAAAAGAAAAAAAACAATTAAATATAACTATTTCAACCATAAATTATATGACTGCAAGAAAAGAGACTACTGGGAGGTCACAGCTTCATGAGTCAATTTAGATTTTAATCAGATTTTTCATTCCAATTTTAATTAAAGTGCTTGACATAGAAAAATGACTACTAGAAAAACTAACTTCAAGAAAAGCAAAGAGAGAAGTTAATTGGGAAATATATATATCCAGAATATGATGAAAATTCATGGCATCTGTTGAGGTGGGTACTAGAAGAATGTTTTAATGAATAATATAATGGATGGTAACTTTTCCCCTTTGAGACATATGGAAAAATGTATGTGACATGTTTTCCCCTTTTATATGCTGACATGGGGGGAAAAACCTACTGTAGATAGCTTAGCTTTCTCAATTCTCTTCCTTAGCTTAAAATCTGGTGTTTGCAAATCTGGTTTTTCTACCAAACAACAGAGTATAGGCTAACTATTAACTTTTAGCTGGACACCTAGTCTTGTTTCTATAACAATAAATCAACAAAACAGATGGCCATCAACTGGAGAATGATTAAAGTAATTGTGGTCTATAAATGCAATGAAATATTACTATTCTGTAAGAAAATACAAATAGGATTAATTCAGAGAAGTGTGGGGAAAACTGAAATGAACTGATACTGTGTAAAGTCAAGAAAATAGTATATAAAATGACCACAATAATGGAATGGGAAAAACAATAACCACAAAACAAAACAAAACAATGAATGCCCCAGGATCACCAAGAAAGAGAATGGCCTCAAAGAAGAGAAATGAGATTATACTTCTCCCTCAGCTACTCCATTCTTTTGCAGAGGTGTTCCACAGGTATGGACAATAAAAAATATTTTTTGGACTATTTCAATATATTGATGGGTTTTGTTGATCATTTTCTTTCCTTCCCTTTCCCCTTTAAACATATTCTTTAAGTGGCTCCCCGGGAAGGGGTCAGAGAGGAATACTGGGTAAAATTTTGTTGATGTAACAACAATATAGCTACAAAATTGATTTCAAAAATAAAATACAAAATAAAAATAAACACAATACAAAAACCTCAATCAACAAAGACTTAGAGTCTGAGGACCCAGGTTCAAATACCACCTCTGCCACTTATCTATATAGTGCTGGGCAAATCACTTAACCTCTCTGGGGTTCAGTTTCCTCACTCATAAAAATCAGTCAGATTAGGTGGTCTCTAGGGTCACTTCTAGCTCTAAATCTAGGAACTCAGATGTCTTTATGAAGCAACTATAAAGTACTAAAGCGTGGAGACCACAAAAAAAATGTGGAAAATGTGGTTCCTGCCCTCAAGTACCTTCTCTCTCATCAGAGAAATATTTCATAAACTATCAGAGATCTTCATGACTTCAAATCTGGCCTCAGATACTTTCTAACTGTGTGACCCTAGGCAAAGTCACTTAACCTTGTTTGCCTCAGTTTCCTCATCTGTAAAATGAGCTGGAGAAGGAAATGGTGAACCGTTCCAGTATCTCTGCAAAGAAAAACCCAAATGGAGTCACAATAATGGGAGTAAACCAAGTGGGGATAATCTTGGAATCCAGGGTTTTCTTCATGTAGGATGCTTAAATTTGGAAATGATAAGATTATCTACAGATTGACCTGAGGAATTCTGGTCCATCTGAATTGAGGCTTGATAAATTCTTTTCTAATTAACCTTTGTCCCATTGCCTGTATAATTAAGCAGGTGCCTGTTGCAACTCTTCTTTTAAGGTAACTACAGCTTCTGCTCATGTAAGCTGGGTCTGAGGGTGTTCCAAAAAAATGAAAAGAAAAAAAAAAGATTCTGTTTTTAAATTGAAAATGAGAGGGTTAGAGGATAGAGGGAGAAAAGAAACAATTATTTTGCCCCTTTTGTCTGCCTGAGCTCCCACCCTTTGAAGCCACTGTGAAGTGTAGTAATTATATGAGTGAATTCTTTCCTTACCTCCCTGCTCAGCTCCGGCCTACAATAAAGCCAGAACAACCATTTGAAAAGCAAAAAGAATCTGTCAAGCCAGTGATTTGGAGGCATGGAGAATTCTCTCTGACTTGTCTGAACTTAATTCAAAGGAATTTTCTAAGGGTTTTTGTATTTTGCCTGTGTTTTTTTTTTAACTAACTCAGTCTATGTGTTTTGTATAAGTAAATGAGCCTTAATTTAACTAAGATCTTTATAGTGTTAACAGCTAGAGAGCTGACAGCAGACCTGGGTTCAAATCTCCCTTCTGATACCTTGTAGGCTACAAGACTGAGTGTTTCATTCTTTCAATGTCCAAAGATTAACAAAACATCTTTTACTTTTTTAATTCTTTATTTAATTCTCTCTAGTTGGGACACTATGTAACATCCTTTTTTCCGTATACAATTTCCTCCTTTGGCCTCAGTCAGCATTATTTTGGTTCTCCTATATCTTTCACTGGTCTTTCCTTGTCTTCTTCACTGGCTCATCCTCCTTTTGGCCCCTTACTATGTATGTGTGTGTTCCCTAAGGTTCTGACCATGGTCCTTGCCTCTTCTCTTTCTAAAAAGTCTCCACAATTTTTATCCATTTCCCCCTGGCTTTAACTACTATGTCTATGCAGATGATTCCTAAATCTTCTCTCTGCATTTTGGACCTTCTTCTGAGTCTTAGGCTGACATCACTGACTGCCTTTAGAGCATCTCTGCCCCATTGTTGCACTAGCTCTTCAAACTCAACAAGTCCAAAACCAGTTTTATGCAGAAGGATCAAAGATAGGGGAAAAGGACTTAAATGTACAAAAACATTTCTAGCAGCTCTTTTAGTGTTGGCAAAGAACCAGAAGCCAAAAGGATATCTATTAATTGGGGGATAGATGAACAGGCTGTGGTATATGATTACAATGTAATACTATTGCGCCATAAGAAATGACAAACAAGATGATCCCCAAAAACTTAGAAAGACTTATTTGAAATGATATCAACTGAGGTGAACAGGACCAGAAGAACACTGCACATACACAGTAATGACAATAATATATGAAAATCAATTGTGAATGATTTAACTATTATCAGCAATGCAAGGATCCAGGACAATTTCAAGAGACTCATGATGGGAAAAGCTATCCATTGTCATAGAAGGAACTAAGGGAGTCTGAATGTGGATTGAAGCATACCATTCTTCACTTTATTTCCTTCATGTATTTTTCTCTAATATAAGCAATATGTGTCTCTTTTCACATGACAAACATGGAAATATGTAACATATGATAACACATGTACAACCCACATTATATTACTTGCCATCTCAGGGAGAAGGGAGAGGAGGGGTTGAGGGAGGGAATATGGATTGCAAAAAGTCAGAAAACAATTATTAAAATTGTATTTACATGTTATCAGGAGGGAAAAAAATAAAAATAAAGTGCTTTGTAGCCTTAAAAAAATCAACTTCATGAGCATTCTCTTGTGTCCTCCCTCTGATTCCATTCTTTCTTTTCTTTTTAAAATTTTAAAATTTTTAATATTTTAGAAAAATTTTCCATGGCTACATGATTCATGTTCTTACTTTCCCCTTGACCACCCCTTTGCCACCCACCCCCATGGCCAACGTGCATTTTCACTGGTTTTAACATGTATCAAGACCTATTTCCATACTATTTTCCATATTATTGATAGTTGCATTGGTGTGGTCGTTCTGAGTCTACATCCCCACTCTTGTCCGCATCAACCCACTGACTCCACTCTTTCTATCCACTATTCACTCTATCTCCAATGTTCAGAATTTTGGAATAAGCTTTTACCTTGCCTTCTCCTGTTACCTTTCATTTCCAATCAATAAAAGTTGATAATTCCACTCTCACAACATCTCTTGCATCTGCTCTTCCTTTATATTGTTTTCATTCTTATATAGAAGCCCTCATTATCCTCTAATCTCACCATTTCAATAACCTCCCAAAAGATCTTTCTGACTCCACACTCTCCTTGCTCAAACCCATTCTTCATACTATTGTCAGAATAACCATATGTGTATGGGTTTTACCCTTTGCTCAACAATATTGAGTAGTTCCCTATTGTTTCTTTAGGGGAGAGCAATTATTTTGCCTGGCATTCAAGAACATTCATATCTACTAAGAGTCTAACTTCCCCTTGCCCTTTAAAAATTTTTTTTTGGTATTTTAAGCTTCACAAAAAACAATAAACATAATCCCACATTCAAAGAAGAACAGAAAAGGAGCATTACATATAAAACCACACATTTCTGGCTACCCAGAGACTACATTTTGCAATGTACATAATTAAGTCAATGTGTTAGTTCAAAAGCTGTCATGATTGTCTGTGTCTCCCTTTGAATTTCCTTCTCTTATCCATTCTGCATTTTTAAAAATTATTATGTTCATGCTCTTCTCTGCCCACAGAGGCAGGTAGGTGGTTCAGTGGACAGAGTACTGGATCTGGTGTGAGAAAGACCAGAGTTCAAATCTAAATTTGGAGACTTATGAGATGCTTAATCTTGAGTAACCCACTTAACTTCCACCTGCCTCAGTTTCTTCCTCTGTAAAATGGGGGACATAATATCACCTCTCTCCCAGCATAGCTATGAAAATCAAATGAGATGATATTTGTAAAATATGCCTGAGGCATAGTAGGTGCTAGACAAATACTATCATTCTTTCTTTTCATCTCCTTTTTGGCATCTCTATCATTACCCCTTTCCAATTACCTCTCCACCCCCATCTCAAGTAAAAGCCCTCCCTTGTAACAAAAAGCATATTCCAGCAAAATAAATCCATATATTAGCTGTCTGGAAAAAATGTATATCATTCTGCACCTCCAGTACATCCCTTCTCTGTCAGGAGATGGGAAACATGACTCATCATCAGTCTTTTGGAGTAGTATTTGGTCATTCCTTTGATCATAGTCCTTATGTCTTTTAAAGTGGTTTTTCTGAATGTTATAGTTATAGTACAGCATATTCTCCTGGTGCTGCTCACTTCACTCTGCATTAACTCATACAAGTCTTTCCAGGTTATTCCAAATCCATCTGTTTTGTAAGTTTGTAATAGTATTCCATTATATTCATGTGCCATAATTTGTTCAATCATTTCTCAATTGACGATCACCCTCTGAATTCTCAGTTCCTTGCTACAACATTTCCGGTCAGATCACCCTGGGCTTTTCCCAGGCCTGCTGGGAGATCGTAGTCTGAAGGCTTCTAGTTTCAGAGGCCCCTGGGACTCCCTTGTTCAATCATTCGCACTTTCCTGTACCACTAAGACACAGAAAGCTGCAGGCTGCAAGTACTTCTGGAGCATCTCTGGTCCAAGCCTGGGCCAGCTGTTTTCAGCTTACTTACCAACACGAGCATTGGCTTCCCTCATTGACGGGTCTTACAGGCTTTTGGCTTGTCTCCTCATTCAGTCTTGGGCTAGATGAAAATATTGAAATAACTTTTTTCTTCATCTTTATTTCATCTGGTGATATTCTTAGATCTTTGATGGAATACATCAAGAGGAGAGTTCAGAGCTCCCCTTTCTCACAGCTGTCCATCATGCTATCCTTTCTAGGCTGATCTTAAACCATAGAATTTTAGGGTACAAAAGGACCTCAACAGCCACCTAATCTAACCCGTCCTCTAAAAAAGATTCCTCACTATTACATACTGGACAAATGGTCATGAAGTGTCTATTTGAAGATCTTCAACTCATTACCTCACAAAGTAGCTCTAATCATTCTATCTATAAAAGGAATGAACTACTTTGTAAGGCAATGCCTTAGGAAGGAATGCCAGGAGACAGAACTCAAGGCCTAGAGTTCAAATCTGGTCTCAGACACTTAGTAGCAGTGTGACTTTTGGCAAGTTGCTTAGCTATTGGCCTCAGTTTCCTCATCTGTAAAAAGAGCTAGAAAAGGAAATGGCAAACTCACTCTATTATCTTTGCCAGAAAACACCAAATGGGGGCATAAGGAGTTGCACATGATTGAGAAATTACTGAACAACAAAAATCATTAGGAAGTTTTTCCTGAAATAATATCCGATGTTTATATAATGCTATAAGGTTTGCTTACATATGTGTGTATATATAAACACCTACCCTACAGGGGAGTTATAAGGATAAAATTATAAATATACATATAAAACATGTATATATTATATGGTTAATTTGTGACATGCGATGTATTCTATTACGTATAATAAGAATGTATTAATAGATCAATATTTATTTATTTATCTTCACAGCATCCCTATGATGTAGGTGCTATTATTATCCCCATTATATAGATAAGAAAACAGAGGTAGATAGAAACAGATCCTTGTTTAGGGTCAAGCAGCTGGTAAGTGTCTGAGGCAGGATTCAAACTCTTGACTCCATGTCTAGTATCTATCTTCCTAAACCAAAATTTGCTCTTTTGTTGCTTCTTCTTATTGCTTCTGGTTCTGCCCTCTGGGATGAGACTGAAAATGTCTGATCCCTCTTCCACCAGACATATATGATATGCTCTATTTATATTGTCCTTCTCTGCCTGCTAAGCATAATCCCACCTCTATGCTTTTGATCTTGCTCTTTCCCAGGTCTCCGATAGCCTCTCTTCCTTTGCCTACTGCATAAACTAACCCTGATTTCAGGCCATATAGCCTGTTTTCCATCCACTCCATCATAGAGGGAGAATTTGTAAAATCAGGATGATTCATAAATACCGGCATTGAGCCAGGACCTGAAAGAAACCTGGGTATAGAAGTCATCAAAAACAGGAGCAGAAGGAAACTCAACTATTAAGAAAAGATTAAATACCTCACATCCTTTATAAACTAGAAATGGCCACCTGAGTATGTTTGGGCCATGAGAAAAGAATCTATTTTAATTTTTAACTGTGCTGCCATGTGAAGAACTCAACAATATAAAGTTGTCTAAAATCTGAGAGGAATTCTGAGAGAAAAATAGAGCACTCTCTATCACTCACATTTCTTTTCTAGGGACCAAATGAATGCTATTGCATTATTTAATGTGAACATTTAAACTCCAGGCCAGAAAGAGCAACTGTATAGAAACGGTTTCTATTCTGAAAAACCATTGGAAGTCTAAATAGACTTTTTAAAAGGGAAAGTTGCAATACTTATTGGATATCAGCCATGAATCTTTTATGCATCCTTTCTGTTAAGAGGAAACCTTCTCCGCCCACTTTGCCTGCAAACAAAAACCTAGAGCATTGCATTTCCAAGCCACCAGGAAATAAAACCCTAAACAGGTGTGATCACAGCTTGCAGCCTGAACTCCCTCTGAAACTCAGGGGTTTCTTTGTGTCAAGTGCAGGAGATAAGCTGGAGGCCCTGAACACAAACAGAGGGGGAGAAAGAAAAGGAATGGAGACTCGGGGATTGGAGAAACTCTTTTATAGTTACAACTGCTGGTTATTATTACCCTTTCCAGACAGCTGCCTTGTGTACCACCTTTTCATCCCCCTTTATAGGATGTGTCTGACCCAAAGCCCATTGCCAAGCATGAAAAAATATGGGTTATACTAGAGTCTTTCTCAGTAGGAGAGACATGATCTAATTTCCTGTGGCATCATGTGCCCATAGGAAAATGCCCACAAGTGATATGACTGATGTTTCCTAGTAAAAGGCAGATGTCTTAATTCTTCTTTACCATTTTCTCTACTTTATAATTCTACTTTTATGAATTCCAAAATATCTCCACATTTTAAAAGTCATCCATCAAGATTACTTTTCTGGAAAGAATAGTGAATATGAAGAAGATTTAAATGAAGTGATATTGGGTAAAGAAACCACGACCAGAACCCCATAAGTCAAGGTGGGGAGGCAACAAAACTCTGGGTCAAATAGAGCACTGTTAAAATAATTTGTAAGCTAAAGGATATCTCCTTCCCTTTTGTTGGGGGAGACTGACTACACCTGTGATTTCATTGATTTAGGAAATTCCCAGGGAGGACATTCTCTCTTCCAACACAAATTGGCACCCTCTCTGCAATTTATAACCTTGGAGATTAGCCTTGAATTTTCAGTGATTAAATGATTTGTCCTGGATCATAACAGCTAGAGAGAAGACTTGAACCAATGTCCTCCTGGCTCAGAAGCCATCTCTCCATTCGCTACATCATACATCTCATTTAACCATCAATGAACGAATGGAATGCACTTTCAGAGAGGAGGTTGTTGGGCTGTTCCTTTTACATCAAAACAAAATTTTGTTTTAAAATCATCTAGAGAAACTAACAAAAATTATTAGTGAGGGGGCAACACGGCCGCTCAGTGAATTGAGAGCCAGGCCCAGAGATGAGAGGTCCTGAGTTCAAATCTGACCTCAGACACTTCCTAGCTGTGTGACTCTGGGGAAGTCACTTAACCCCCATTGCCTAGCCCTTACCACTCTCTTGATTTAGAACCAAAACACAGTATTCTCATCCATTCTTGAGATAGCAAAGAAGAAAGCTAGAATTTGAATACAGTTAGTTTCTGACTCCAAATTCAAGACTTTTTCTGTTTTGACATATTGTACTCACTGGACCCTTGAGGATATGGAATAAACATTAGGTCTGAGAAGAGTAGATTTCAAAGGATTCTGGGGTTGGGGGGTGGTGTAAATAGAATTCATTTGCTTAATACTTTGAAAGAAAAGTCAGCACAATAAGAAAGGAAAGTTCTAGAGAATGAATTCTGAAGATATAAGAACAAATTATTCCACTGAGGATGAAAAGGAAGGGCTACCTGAAGAGATCAGTTTAAATACATAGACAAAATCAAATTTGACAAAATCTTTCATGCCATGCTGTGGATAGGATAAAGAGATATGAACAAGAACACAGTATGGTTAGGTGACTCTAGAACTGCTTAAATGATCAGATAAAAAGGTTAGTTTTACAATTATTTAATTAATTAATTGAGAATATTTTTCCATGGTTACATGATTTCATGATTTTTCCCACACCTCTTCCCCACCCTCTCCCAGAACCGACAAGTAATTCTACTGTGTTTTACATGTATCGTGGTTCAAAACATATCTCCATAATATTAATATTATTTCTTTGAGGTACAGACCCAGCAGTGGTATGGCTAGATCAAAGGGCAGGCAGTCTTTTAAAACCCTTTGGGCAATAGTTCCACATTACCTTCCAGAATGGTTGGATCAATTCATAGCTCCACCAGCAATGCATTAGTATCGAGAAGGGTAGTTTTAAATAGTTCAACCTGGAGGAAAATTTCTAGTACATCATGTCTCTAAGTGTGGGTGGTGGGTGGGAAGGAGGAGCAGTTTGGGAAGAGGAGCTGAATTTTTAAATTTTTTGTATACATGACAAGATTTTACACCAAATAATTAAATAGTTCAGATATATATTCATGAGGAATTTTTTTTCATTCAAGCAACCCCTCCCCCCAAAAAACTGACATCTTCCTATGACCCACAAGTCTTGGCATTTTTACAGTGAGAATTTTTTTTTAATCCCAAACCTCTTGAAACAGAACAATTTAAATTCACATTTTCTCTCTTCACTACATACAGTGGATTCCAGTGGTGAAATGAAATGAAATTCCACTTCAAAGGCTTCATGGGGTAAAAACAATTTTCATAATAATATTAAGATGTTTTAATTTGTCATGTAGTAAATACTGATAAATATATTAGAGAAATTTGTTACAAGTTTACTGATAAGTATAACTCATAAAAGTAAAAGATCTTGGGGGAATCCTTAATAAATTTTAGAAGTATAAAGAGGATCTGAAACCAAAAAGTTGGCGAACTCCTTGCCCTAGTAAAGTACATTAAGGATCTGTCTTGAGCATATACTGTTTAATATCAATAGCAATGATCAAATAAACTACAGATTAACATTCTGGTCAGATTTGCAGATGGCACTTTGGAAAACAGAAATCCAATTACAAAGAATTTTAGATAGCTAGGACAATGAGCCTAGGAGAAAATGAATTTTTATATGAATAAATGTAAAATTCTATACTTAGGTTCAAAAACCAGCTTTCCAAATACAGAATAGAAGTATGGCTAGAAAACAGTTACTATGAAAAATATGGTGGGGTTTTAATGACCTGAAAAGTTACTGTAAGTTGATAGTGTAACATGGCAACCTTAAGAGCCAATACTGTCCTTGAGAGTATTATCATCATGTCTAAAAAATGAGATAATTTCATTCTTTTATGCTATAGTTATTCTAAATAGTATTGTGTTCACTTGTGGGTCCCAAATTTAAAGAAAGACATAGAAAAACTGATGTGTGTTCAGATCAGAGTGGTAAGGATGGGGAAAGGATTGGAGCGAATGCCAAATGAGAATTAGTTGAAAGAAGAAAGGATGTTTAGTCAAGGGAACATTTAAGTTAGAGAGATATGATTGCTCTCCTTAAGTGCTTGAAGGGCTGTCAGGTTAAAGAGGGATTAGACTTGTTCTGCTTAGGCCCAGAGGGAAGAAATGAGAATATTGAATGGAAGGTAGAGAGGGGCAGATATTGGCTGGTTGTGAAGATACATTTCCTAATGGACCACCAAGGGAGGTTATAAGCTTAACATCATTGGAAGTCTTTAAGCAGGGCGTAGGTTAGCATTTGCCAGGGATATTGAAAAAGGGTTCTTGACCAGGTATAGAGGTCATACTTCAAAATTAGTTATTCTATAATTCATTTTGCTTTCATTTCCTGCTAAAATTCTGAGAAATTAGGTTAGTTTTGCCATTATTCTCTGGAGAGAGAAAATACAAAATCTTTCTCCAAAAGGGGTCCATATTAAGTTCGTGGGTAAACCAAGCATTAAATCTCTTTAGCTTCCAGTCTGTGACTTAGAGGCTTTGTAGATATCATAATCATTTTTCTTTAAATTTTAGAACTCATTCAAAATTCATAGATTTAGAATTAGAATCAATCTAAGACTTTATCTGACCTAGGAATCTTTCATCTTTTTATGTATTTTGGATTCCTTTGGCAGTCCAGTGAAACAAAGACCCCCTCCTCATGACAATATTTTTAAATGCATAAAATAAAATATATAAAATTACCAAAGATTAATTTTATCAAAATACAGTTATCAATATCTATCTATCTATGATCTATAGGTGACATCTAAATGGCACAGAGCTGAGCATGGGGTCAGGAAGAACTGAGTTCAAATCTGACTTCAGACATTTTTACTAGCTGTGTGACCCTGGGCAAGTCAATTAACCTTTATCTATCTCAGTTTCTTATCTATTAAATGGGGATAATAATAGAACCTACTTCACAGAGTTGTTATGATAATCAAATGAGATAATATTTGTAAAGTGCTTAGCACAGTATATGGTAGGAACTTAAATGCTTTTTTTCCCCTGTTGACAACCTTGTTTTATGAACCCACCAAATTTACTTTTGTCCCTTGGGAACTTGCCTTTAATCAACTTCCAGACTGACCTTTGTCTGAGACTAAACAATAAACCCCATGATCTCAACCTACATAGTATTAAATATAATCAAATTGTCTTAGAAATTTCTTTCATTGTATCTAGGCTTCTCTTAGGTACTCCAACCCCTGGTTGGAATTCTCCTTCCCTAGCTTCCACTTAAAGCAGTCAATATTATGTCTTTTTCACTTTATGCAAGTCTAGCAGTACATTTTCTTTTCTTTTTAAAATTTTTTTCCATTTACATGTAGAATTAATTTTTGACAATCATTTTCTGACATCTCACTCCCTTCCATTCCCCCTTCTCCAAGGCAGAAAATAGTCTGATTTAGATATTTCTAATACTTTCATGAAATACATATTTTCACATTACTCATCTCATGATAGAAATTACATATACAATAAAATTCTTATGAAGGAAATAAAGTGGAAGATGGCATGCTTTGATCTGCATTCAGACTCCAACAGTTTCTTCTTTGACTGTGGAATGCATTTTCATCATGAGGCCCTTATGAATTATCTTAGAGATAAGCTTTGCTGATATTGGTTTGGCCTTTCAAGTCGATTATCATATAATATTACTGTCATAATATACAATGTTCTCTGGTTCTGCTCACTTCACTTTGCATCAGTTCATATAAGTCTTTTCAGGTTTTTCTGAATTTATCCTGTTCAGCATTACTTATGGCACAATAGTATTTCATTATGACCATATACTACAATTTGTTCATCCCTTCCCCAAATGATGGACAATCCCTTGGTTTCCAATCCATTGCCATTACAAAAAGAGCCCGCTAAGAATATTTTGGTACTGGTAGGTCCTCCCAGCAGTACATTTTCAATTTCCTCCTTATGTTTTCTGTGTGTGTGTGTATGTGTGAGAAAGAGAGAGAGAGGGAGAGAGAGAGAGAGAGAGAGAGAGAGAGAGAGAGAGAGAGAGAGAGAGAGAGAGAGGAAAACTTTCCTTTTGGAAACCATCGTAACATCACAGGATTTGAGACTGAGAACAGGAATGAACCTTAGAGGCCATCTGGTCAAACCCTATCATTTTGTAAGTGAGAAAACTAAGATTCAGAGCCTACTTGGTCACAGAATGGAATCCAGGGTCTATAATACCAAAAGCACTGTTTTTTTCATCATTTCACACTGTTGATTCATGTAACTTTCTTATCATTAATCCTCTCCAACCATAAACCTGACAGTTGCTTTGATAAGTAGGGGAAGAGGGGGCAGAGGGCAGTAAACTTTCCAATTGGTCAGCTTATCCAACTCACAAAGTTCCAAAATAATGACAAATGCTGGGTCTCTAATAATAAAAAAAGTTAGATTAGAGAACACAGCTGTCTATCTGCCCCTTAATCAGTTCTAACCCTCTTTACTCCTTTCCCTTTGCTCTGAGGTTAATTAGCTCATTCCCTTAGCCCTGTGGTTTCGGTTGACTGTCCCTTCATTCAGCTTTGCAACTCCACCTCCCCAACCCCCCACTCCAACCCTTTCCTCCAGAGGACTTCTGTCCCTCTCCAGGCAACTCTGTTTTCTAGGCTTTATTGAAGGGGAAGAATCTTTTGAATAGGGTACCCATAAAGGCTAATCATTAAAGACTCCTCTTTTTATCAAGAATAATCTTGCCATTTTTGTACTCTTAAGCTTCAATCACTATCAAATTTCACAGCTTCTGGGAGAGAAGAGACAATTTTCACAGCTATGTAGATCCTAATTACATTGGAGTTTCACGGGTATGAGCTATAGGAGGAAATCAGATTTTTAAAAATCATACATTTGATTTAATAGTATTTGTGACTATAAGTAAACTATCCCAGAAAGAGGAGAGAGGTCAAAAAAAAAAAAAAACCTCAGAAAAAAACTCTCAACATTCACTGGTTTTCTTCTGAAAACTACTACTCTAATACCCACAAAGGCCTCCTCGGAGATCTCCATGAGGTATGAGAAATTTTGACCACTGGAGCATAGTGGAGTGAATTCCTACAAAAAATCTTGATACCAAGAAAGTTCCTGACAGAAATCTTTTGAAACAGAAAAGTATGGCCTTGAAAAGGACTGAAGACTGACTTAGTTAAGTTGGTTCATTCCCCAAGAAATAGCTACTGACCATCATTGATTTTAGATTTTTTTTTAAGCCACTCTAACTCTTAAAAATTTGGACTAATTAAATTAAAATCCACAGTGGTGGCTAGCATTCCCTAACACTTAGTAGAACACAAAGAGCACTGGTATTGGATTTAGAGGACCTGAATTCCAATTCTACCTCAGTTTCCTTGTGAAAAATGAGGGGCTTCCACAGTCTTTGTGTCCTTTCATGTCTTTATGTTTGTGAGTATGTCTCCGTCTATCTTTGGGTACCTGAATCTCTTTCTTTTTCTAACTCCCTCCTGCTTCTCTTTCTCTCTGTCTCTGTGTCTGTCTTTCTCACACAAGCACATACACATACATACATACAAATGCAAACACACCTCTCTGCTGTGTCTGTGGGGTTGTGTTATAAAATCTTTATTTTTCAGGGAAATTAGTCATCTCCAGTCCTTAAACAGCCTCTCCCTTTGGCAACACTTGTTTATGGACTGATGTATTAGGACAATAATGTGTGTGTGTGTGTGTGTGTGTGATTTGGAAAAGAGACAGGAGGGATGAGGAAAGGGAGTTACCCCATTTTTGCATGAAATGAAAATGAGGTGGCAGCTTTTGCAGGACAATTCTTTGCCCTTCTCTCCCTGTCAGAGTGCAAATGCCAGCTGAGGCCCAACACCTTGTTTTATTGTGTAAAGACCAGAAAGAGATCTCTCAATTATCTTCAAATTAACTGCCTTTTGCCATTATCTGCTCCCTTAGGACCAATCAAAAAATGTGTTCCAAAAGGCTGGGACACTGCCTGCCACTTCATCCACATTTTGGGTAACCCTCCCACCTACACACAGACAGAATCTCTCTCTCTCTCTCTCTCTCTCTCTC
>NC_058130.1:337566789-337576568 GCF_016433145.1 Gracilinanus agilis | reverse complement strand
AGAGAGAGGGGGGGGGGGGGAACTTTCCTTTTGGAAACCATTGTAACATCACAGGATTTGAGACTGAGAACGGGAATGAACCTTAGAGGCCATCTGGTCAAACCCTATCATTTTGTAAGTGAGAAAACTAAGATTCAGAGCCTACTTGGTCACAGAATGGAACCCAGGGTGTATAATACCAAAAGCACTGTTTTTTTCATCATTTCACACTGTTGATTCATGTAACTTTCTTATCATTAATCCTCTCCAACCATAAACCTGACAGTTGCTTTGATAGGTAGGGGAAGAGGGGGCAGAGGGCAGTAAACTTTCCAATTGGTCAGCTTATCCGACTCACAAAGTTCCAAAATAATGACAAATGCTGGGTCTCTAATAATAAAAAAAGTTAGATTAGAGAACACAGCTGTCTATCTGCCCCTTAATCAGTTCTAACCCTCTTTACTCCTTTCCCTTTGCTCTGAGGTTAATTAGCTCATTCCCTTAGCCCTGTGGTTTCGGTTGACTGTCCCTTCATTCAGCTTTGCAACTCCACCTCCCCAACCCCCCACTCCAACCCTTTCCTCCAGAGGACTTCTGTCCCTCTCCAGGCAACTCTGTTTTCTAGGCTTTATTGAAGGGGAATAATCTTTTGAATAGGGTACCCATAAAGGCTAATCATTAAAGACTCCTCTTTTTATCAAGAATAATCTTGCCATTTTTGTACTCTTAAGCTTCAATCACTATCAAATTTCACAGCTTCTGGGAGAGAAGAGACAATTTTCACAGCTATGTAGATCCTAATTACATTGGAGTTTCACGGGTATGAGCTATAGGAGGAAATCAGATTTTTAAAAATCATACATTTGATTTAATAGTATTTGTGACTATAAGTAAACTATCCCAGAAAGAGGAGAGAGGTAAAAAAAAAAAAAACCTCAGAAAAAAACTCAACATTCACTGGTTTTCTTCTGAAAACTACTACTCTAATACCCACAAAGGCCTCCTCGGAGATCTCCATGAGGTATGAGAAATTTTGACCACTGGAGCATAGTGGAGTGAATTCCTACAAAAAATCTTGATACCAAGAAAGTTCCTGACAGAAATCTTTTGAAACAGAAAAGTATGGCCTTGTAAAGGACTGAAGACTGACTTAGTTAAGTTGGTTCATTCCCCAAGAAATAGCTACTGACCATCATTGATTTTAGATTTTTTTTTAAGCCACTCTAACTCTTAAAAATTTGGACTAATTAAATTAAAATCCACAGTGGTGGCTAGCATTCCCTAACACTTAGTAGAACACAAAGAGCACTGGTATTGGATTTAGAGGACCTGAATTCCAATTCTACCTCAGTTTCCTTGTGAAAAATGAGGGGCTTCCACAGTCTTTGTGTCCTTTCATGTCTTTATGTTTGTGAGTATGTCTCCGTCTATCTTTGGGTACCTGAATCTCTTTCTTTTTCTAACTCCCTCCTGCTTCTCTTTCTCTCTGTCTCTGTGTCTGTCTTTCTCACACAAGCACATACACATACATACATACAAATGCAAACACACCTCTCTGCTGTGTCTGTGGGGTTGTGTTATAAAATCTTTATTTTTCAGGGAAATTAGTCATCTCCAGTCCTTAAACAGCCTCTCCCTTTGGCAACACTTGTTTATGGACTGATGTATTAGGACAATAATGTGTGTGTGTGTGTGTGTGTGTGTGTGTGTGTGTGTGTGTGTGTGTGTGATTTGGAAAAGAGACAGGAGGGATGAGGAAAGGGAGTTACCCCATTTTTGCATGAAATGAAAATGAGGTGGCAGCTTTTGCAGGACAATTCTTTGCCCTTCTCTCCCTGTCAGAGTGCAAATGCCAGCTGAGGCCCAACACCTTGTTTTATTGTGTAAAGACCAGAAAGAGATCTCTCAATTATCTTCAAATTAACTGCCTTTTGCCATTATCTGCTCCCTTAGGACCAATCAAAAAATGTGTTCCAAAAGGCTGGGACACTGCCTGCCACTTCATCCACATTTTGGGTAACCCTCCCACCTACACACAGACAGAATCTCTCTCTCTCTCTCTCTCTCTCTCTCACACACACACACACACACACACACACACACACACACACACACACACACAATCTGTGGTTTCCATCTCTCATGGCAAACTTAAATGCTTTAATTAGGAAGCATCTGCATGTCCAGCCTTCACAAACACCATCTGGTGCTAGGGATAAAATATGTTTCATTTTCATGAAAGAGAAACCTTAGCAAAGTACAGCATTTTGCATATCAGTTGTTGGAGTTCTCACATTTGCGAAAGGATAGATGTGCTAGGCTTCAAAAGATGTACTTGATCATTTAAAAGAAAGAAGACTCTGTACCTGGGGTTGCTTTCCTCTTGGAGAAACAGGAAGAGAAAAATTCACAGATGCACAAAATTGCATCGCTGCTGGCTTGTCAGGCTACTCCAAAGCAGAATTTTACCTCTAACAACATTCAGGGCTTAGAAGGCACATCTATTTTAAGAAATTGAAAACTCTTTAGGTTTAGGGTATTATTTGAACGACCCCTCACATTGCCTTGGAGAGGGGAAACAAAGGGCAATACAACTTTGGCATTCTATTTTTATAAGAGAAAGAAATGGAGACAAATATGACAAAATGATGATCCCCAGTGGATTATCAGATACCTATCTTTCATCTGGTCTTCAGATTCATAAAACTCCTCTACCATCATGATGTCACATTGCTTTACACCCTCATAAGTTTTGCACTGAGATCATATTAAAATCTATTTTGTTATTTCTACAACAGAAGGGCTAAGAATGTAAGCCCCCAAAGGATAGTTTCTTTGGGGAGGAGGAATTTTATTTTTAAATATGCCATCCTCAAAATAACAAATTTGAGTTTTTCCAAAGCTTACATTCTCCTAAAGTCAAAGCATGTTTCAGACATATCTCCCATAACTCATCTTTCTTGAACTCAGTCTAACCTATAAGGATTAATTATCATTCTCTGAAGATTTCCCATGATTTTCTGCCTTTCTAGTGAGAAGAAGAAAAGAAAAAACAATTTCTTCTTGTGTCCATTCATTCATTAACCTATTCAGCACACTGATTGAACATCCATTGTGTTGGAGGTGCTTCGGTGGGAGAGGACATGGGGAATATAGGGTTAAATAAAACAAGGTTCCCATCTTCAAGGAACTAACAATCTAATAAGGGAGATAACAGACACATGCACAAATAATGAGACAGTATGTGATAAAAGCCATAGAATAATTATAAACAAAGTCCTAGGAAAAATCCAGGGAAGAAGAGATGACTTCTGACTTGAGGGATTAGGGAAGGCTTTATGAAAGAAATGGAATTTAAGATATGCCTTGAGGTGTAAGGAGTATTTCTTATGCGGCTGTGGAAAGCATATTAGATTCAGGTTCAAATACTAAATCTGACACTTTATGTCGGCATCCATCTCTCAGGTATATTATTTTCCTCTCTCTGGGCTTCAGGTCCCTTATACATAAAAAAGGAAAATAATAATAGCATTGGATTTGGAGTCAGAGGACCTGAGTTCAAATGCTGATTCTGTTACTTAATTTACCTTGAGAAATTGACATAATGGTGATGAGGATAAAGATGGTAGCAGCCTTTTGAGAACTTTAAATCTCATTTGAACCTCACAATAATTTCATTATTAGATACTACAGGCATTATTAACAAACTTTATGAATGGAGAAACTGAGACTGAGTGAAGTCAGCATCTTGTAGTAGAAAGAATGATGGAAAAAGGCTCAGGTTGTACTACTGACCTCCAAAAAAACCCTTCCAGTTCTAAATCTATGATATATGGATACTTGCAAAATTTACATCATAGAGTTATTGCAAGAAATGGGATTTACAAACCACAATGAAATATACAAATTTGAGTTATTGTTATTGTTGATGTTATTGGCCTTATGGATAAAGAGTCAATTTGGACCCAGGAAGATGTGGGTTCACGTCCCGCCTGACACACATATTGACTATATGATCTTGGGCAAGTAACTTAACCCCTCCATGCCCCAGGTAACTCTCTAAGACTATTAAGTTGAAGAAAAGGTACTATCCTGTATGGGAAAGGACATTCTCTTTTCCAATGAAATCTAGGCATTGTCCCTGTTATTATTGTTACTTAATGGCCAGAAGATGGAGGAAGTTATCCAGATAGAGAAATCATCATGAGTGAAAGAAAGAGGAAAGGAGATACTAGGAATATATTCAGAGAATGGCAAATCATCCAGTTAGGCTTGAGTAATAGCATCATGATGGTGAATAATTGAAGATATGTTTGACCAAGTAGCCTGGGGCCAGATCATGGAGGATAAAGGTTGAATGTTCAGGCATTTGGATTGTATTCATTCACTAGGTAATTGGGATCCATGTATTTTTTTTTAAATAAGAGCATATGCATATGTAGTCTATGATTGATTTTTTGAAAACCCACTATTAGGATGTCCTGAGTAGAATAATTCTTTTTCTATAATTTGTCAATTATAGAATTGACAATCCTTTCTTTGATGTGCACAAGATGTACAACAGAGGTCAAGAAACACTCCTTTAGTTGGTATGAGGGAAAGGAGAAGGAAAGGATATTTTCTTTTGTTTTGTGATATCTTTTAAATTATTTTAGCCTACTTTGTCCCCTCTTGGATCACTGTCTTGTTGTGACAGAAGGGCTTGTATAAGCATATGAAACTATGAACTATGCAGTGTAGGGTTACCCAAGATGGACACGTCATAGTGGAAAGTCCTGACAAAGAGCAAATCACCAAAGAAAAAAATGACAAACCACTCCAGGAGTATCTTTGCCAAGAAAAACTCATGAATACTTTTTAAATGATGAGAGATGACATCAGAAGATGAGCTCTTCAGCTCAGAAGATGTCCAACATATTACTGGTGAAGAGTGGAGGACAACTACAAATAGCTCTAGAAAGAATAACAGAGCTGAAAGGAAGTTCCACTGCAGATGTGTCTGCTGATGAAAGGAAAGTCTGATGCTATACAGATCAATTGCTTAGGAACCTGGCATGCGAGATGTATGAACCAAGGTGAGATAGATGTAATCAAACAGGAGATGGAAAGATTAAACTTTGGCATCTTGAGTGTCAGTAAACTTAAATAGATGGGAATGGGTAAGTTTAATTCAAGAGATACTATATACTCCTGTGGGCAAGAATCCCCTTGGAAGAAATGAAGTAGTCCTCCTAGTCAGTAAAAAATTGAAAAATAAAATCTCAAAAATGACAATGATTATCTGTTCAAATCCAAGGCAAATCATTCAACAGCACAATAATACAAGTCTATTCTACAACTACTGATGATGCCAAAGAGCCCCAGGTTGCTAAGTTCTATGAAGACCCACAATATCTTCCAGAAATAATATAGAAAAAGATGTTATATTCATCATAGGGGATTGGAATGCTAAAATAGGAAATATAAGATAATTGGAATAAGAGGCAAGTTTGGTCTTGGAATACAAAAAGGAGCAAGCCAGAGAGTAATGGAATTTTGTCAAGGTAACTCACTGGTCATAGCAAACATGCTTTTTCAACAACCCAAAAGGTGAGTTTCTCTATGGATAGCACCAGATAGTCAATATCTAAATACACATTCTCCAGTCAAAGGAGGAGAAACTCTATACTCTCTACCAGTAATGGTGAAACTTTTAGAGATAGAGTTCTGGGCCCCTCCCCTATCCCACTCCCCAGACCAAGTGCTGTGCTCAGCCACCACATGCCATGCCCCACTTTACTACAGAGTGCTGGGTGTGCTCCACCCTCCTCCTTACCCCACACAAGGGAGGAAGAAAGTGCTCCCATTGGGTTGCTGGACAGAGGGGTGAGTGAAGTGAAGAATGTCCTCAGTGAGTGCTCTACTCCCCTCCAGCTCTGCCATCTGTGAGCCTCTCGCCTTATCCCCTTTGTGGGGCTGCTGGGAAGAGGAGCAGATGATGTGAAAAAATGTCATCAGGCTCAGTAGAGAAAGGGAGGGAGCAGCTTCCACCTGAGTCCCTCTGCCTTTCTAGTAATGAATTCTTGGGGAGAGGGGTGGAGAGGACAGCACATGTGCCCACAGAGAGTGCTCTGTGTGCCATCTTTAGCACCCACGCCATAGGTTTGCCATCACTGCTCTATACAGTCAGAGCTGACTGTTGCTCAGATTGTGAGCTTCTTATTGCAAGATAGTCTTCAAGAAGACTGGAAAAATCTTTAGGCCATACAGGTATGACTTAAATAACATCTCTTACGAACATGAAGCAAAAGTGATGAATAGATTTAAGGTATTAGATCTGGTAGAGCTAATGTAAATCTAATCACATAATTAGTATGTGAAAAACTACAGACAGAGGTATGCAAAATTATATAGGAAGCAACAATAAAAACATCCCAAATAAAAAGAAGAGCAAGAGAGAAAAATAGCTATCTGATGAGGCTTTACAACAAGTTAAGGAAAAGAGGAAAGGGAAAGAGAAAGGAGAAAGGGAAAGGGAATACATAATTCCAGAGAATAGCAAGGAGAGATAAGAAGGGTTTCTTTAATGGGCAATGCAAAGAAATAGAAGAAAACAATAGATTGGGAAAGACTGAGATCTCTCAGAAAATTAGAGATCTCAAGGAACATTTCATGTAATTATGGGCATGATAAAAGACAAAAATATTAGGGACTTAACAGAAGTAGAAGAGGTGGTAAGAATATGAAGAGGAACTTGAAAGATTTTAACATCACTGATAGCCATGATGGTATGATTATTGTCAAGAGCCAGACATCCTGGAGAATGAAGTCATGTGGTCCTTAGGAAATACTGCTTAACAATAAGGCTAGTGAATGTGTTAGAATTCCAGAAGAGTTCAAGACTGTATTCAATGTGCCAGCAAATGTGGAAGACTCAACAGTGGACATTGGATTAGAAAATGTCCATTTCTGTCCCAGTCCCAAAGAAAGGCAATGCCAAAGACTGCTCATATTATCCAAAAATTATGCTTATTTCATATTCCCACAAGGTTATGCTTAAGATTTTGCAAGATAGGCTTCAGCAATATGTGAACTAAGAATTACCAGAAATGTAGGTTGGTTTTAGAAGAGGCAGAGGAACTAAAAATCTAATTGCCAACATTTGCTAGATCATGAAGAAAGCAAAGGAGCTCCAGAAAAAAAAATCTACTTCTGTTTCATTGACTAATGCCTTTGACTATGTGGACCACAACAAAATATGGCAAGTCCTCAAAGAGATGGGAGTAGTAGTTCATTTTGCTCGTCTCCTGAGAAACTTGTGTGTGGGGGAAAAAAGCAAGTTAGAATTGCACGTAGACCAACAGATTGGTTTGAGATTGGGAAAAGAGTACAACAAGGCTGTATGTTGTCATTTTATGTATTTAATTTATAAGCAGAATACATCACGTGAAATATCAGGCTGGACTAATCAAAAGCCAGATTTAAAGTTGTTGGAAAAATAATATATCAACAATCTCAGATATATAGATGATACTAGTCTGATAGCATAACAAGATGAAGAATCAAGAAGTCCCTTGATGAGGATGAAAGAGGAGAGTGTAAAAACTGACTTGAAGCATAACATTAAAAAAAAACCCTAAGATCATGGCAACTTGTTCTATCACTTTCTGACCAAAAAAATATGGAAGCAGTGCCATATTGGGTATTCTTGGACTCAAAGACCACTGCAGTTAGTGACTGAAATCATGAAATTCAAAGGCACCTGCTCCTTGGAAAGAAAGTTATGGAAAATCTGGGCATCATATAAAAAAGCAGAAATATCACCTTGCCAACATAGGTCCATATAATCTAAGCTACGTTTTTTTTTCAGAAGTAATATACAGCTGTGAGAGTTAGACTGCAAGGGAAGCTGAGTGCCATGGAGACAACATTTTTGAATTGTGGTGTTGGAGTAGACTTTTGAGAGTCCCCTGGGCAGCAAGGAAATCAAATTAGTCAATACATAAGGAAATCATTTCAGACTCTTCATTGGAAGGACAAATACTGAAGATGAAGCTTAATGCTTTGACTACATGATGAGAAGACAAGACTCATTGGAAAAGTTCTTGATGTTGGCAAAGATTGAAGCCAAAAGGAGAAGGGAAAGGTAGAGGATGAGATGGAGAGATAGTGTCAAAGAAGCAAAGATCATGACCTTGAACAGACTGTGAGATAGTAGAGGATAAAAAAGCCTGGTGTGCTATGGTCCAGAGGGTCACAAAAAATCAGATATGACTGAAAAAATGAACAACAAAGATTACTTTGCCTAGACCCCTATTTCTAGAACCCTAGAAATCAACTTCTTGGCCATTGTCCAATTCTGCGACCTCCAACATGAAAATCAGTCACCTTGATTTCCTATTAGATGATAACTAACCTATAATTATTAGCATGTTGCTTCTGCTTCATAATTTTAATTACTCAAACTCAGTGTACACAACAAACTGAACTGAGTGAATGAAAGCCTATTAAAAGGTGTTCCCTGTGGCCAGATTGTAATTATTGTTGGGAGATAACAGCAGCGATGACATTATCTCTATAATATCTCGCTAACCTTTACAGCTATAAATCATAGGAACTATGATTTGTGTTCATAATCTCATCTCCCTAAGGAATTAGACTGAGAAGCAAGTGTACTGGTTCAGCTTTGGCCCTAGAAAGCCACTGCAGATGTGCAAACATGTCACATCCAGAAATTGCTGCTGTGAGACACACCAGATTTATATATGGCAAGTTCACAGTGAGAAAAAAATGGCCGAGAGAATGGAGAGGCCTTATTAATCTCCCCAAGGAGCTGCGAGTGGTGTATTAAAACCATTCGCAGCATTAAGCAAGTCAGACACCCATCCAGAGCAACAGCAGAAGCTTGTAAATTAAAATAAATATAAACCACCCAGTGAAATGACTTCATGTGTCTCTACCAAGGAAGATTTTCACAGAATGTTGGAGAGTTAGATCATCCAAATGGAGATTCTAAAAATAAAGGATGTCAGTGAGTGCTCAGAAAGTCTTATTGCTTTCCTTTATATGAGACTCTGCTTGCTGTACATCTTGGAACCTTTAGGTTTCATTCCCTGCATGTCCTCCAGTAACCGATCTGAATATAACTATGACACCATGACTTTGTCACCACCACCCCTCCCCATGTGCTATTCTTCTCTTTCACCAGCAAATCTCCAGATTTGGTTTGTTAGCATCCCCTGTTGGCTTCCATTTATTACTGTCTATCTCCCTCATGGCATTTATAGCTAGAGAGGGCACAGACCTTTAATTGTTATACCTCCTGAGAACAATACACTGACCACCTTCTAGAATTTTAAAAGTTTTAGCATTAAGCACTGAGATGCAAGGTGGAATGGTAGGTAGAGATCCAGGCTGGCTTTAGGAGTCCAGAAGGCCTGGGTTCTGGTCCCTGAAATATACTAGCCTAAAGAGCTTGAGCCAGTCTTTTAACATCTATCTCAGTGACTCAGACAGTTCTTTAAGGCTATAAATTGCAGAGAAGTTTCTAGCTCTCTTTTCAGAAAAGCATCTTTCCTCCAATGAAATCATAGGTCTAATTAAAAAAAATGCTTGCTAAGCCCCTGTAGGAAAATGTATGGGGGGTGTTAGAGAATTCATGGGGGTAAAGAAGGAAGAAAGGAAGGGCAGATGGAAGGATGGAAGGAAGGATGGAAGGAAGGATGGAAGGAAGGAAGGAAGGGAGGAAGGAAGGGAGGGAGGGACAAAGGGAGGGAGGGAGGGAAGGAAGGAAGGAAGGAAGGAAGGAAGGAAGGAAGGAA
>NC_058130.1:337535927-337564262 GCF_016433145.1 Gracilinanus agilis | reverse complement strand
AAATTTATTCATATTCTACTCTATGTTGGGCACTATTATAAACAACGGGGTTACAAAGAGACACAAAACACAGACTGTCCCCAAGGAGCTCACGACCTAATGAGGAAACAACAGTTAACATTTGTGCAAGTAATATATAGAATAAATAGGAAGTAATTAAGAGTACTAGAATTGAGAGGGATTGGTAAAGTTTTCATGTAGAAAATGACATTTTAGTTGGGACCTAAAGGAAGCCAGGAAAGCCAGTAGGTGGAGATAAAGAAGGGAAGCACTGCAGGCATAGAAGTCATCAGACTCCATAAAAGATGCTGATCAGTATAGTGAGGATAATATACTTAAATTGAATTCTCTACCATGTAACTTGTGAGTAGCATCTGAACCACCTTCCTTTCTGGAAGACCATAATCCACACGTATGACCTTGTGGTATAGGTCACCATGATACCCTTCCCTGAGTCAGACCTCTCCAAGCTAGCATTCTGAAGAATAATTCATTCCAAAACAAATTTTTCTTCCTTATACCCCAAGTTCCTGCATCATTTCCATCATTTCACTAACAAAGTTTTAATAGCAGAAATGCCTGTACCCAATTGGCAGCAGACATTTCTCTTAGCTTTTCTTCTTCCTTCATGCCTCTCAGAATCCCAGACTCTCAGAGCTAGGTGCTACTTCATAGATAACCTAGTCCATTTCCCTGGTATCAGCTTTCTAGGTTCAAAGTTTCATAATAATTTTTTGAAACTACTTATAATATAAAGTATATAATATCAGCCAATGAGTACTTAATATAAGCTATGTTCTACTCACCCTACCAATTATCGGAGAATTGTCATATCACCATAAAATACTATTCTATCATCTCACCATAAAAAGTACTATTCATTCTATTAATAATAGTCCATGCAAACAGTGAGAAGAAATGTCTGAAGAGCTCAAAAAGCAGAATGAGAATCCCACTGAACATGGTGGAATAATAGATTTCCTTGTGGCAGCTTCTCATTATTATACCAAATTACACAAATAAAAGCCCCAAATAGAGAAAATGTGCCAATAAAAAATAAGTAAAATAATCCCTCAATTGCTGGCCAGAACGAACTAGATTTGTTACAAGATTAAGAATGAGGGATTTGGGACAGCTAGGTGGTTCAGAGGAGACAGTATTGGGCCTACGGTCAGGAAAACTCGTCTTCTAAAGTCCAAATGTGACCTCAGACACTATCTAGCTGTAGACTTTGGAAAAATCACCTAATCCTGTTTGCCTCAGTTTCCTTAACTGTAAAATGAGAAGGCAAAGGAGATGGCAAACTACTCCAATATCTGTCATTGTTGTTCGTTGTTCAATTGTTTCAGTTGTGTCCTACTCTTTGTGTCTGTTTGGTCATCGACTCTCCAATGGGGTCACAAAGTGCCAAACCCTAGTGAAACAACTGAATATAATCATCAAGTGAGGTATAATTAATAGGCAGCCCACTCCCAAATTCACAATACCAGAGATCAAGGAAAGCAAGATTAAGTGGTCCATCTTTCATTAACTAATGGGATAACAGGAACTGGAGTCCTCTGGAATAGCCAGGCCTACATGGGCTATGATCTATAGTGCTGGAGAGAAAATCTTCATCCATTGAACCAAAACTTCGTTTAAGTATCAGAGCATTAGCTCTAGTAGAAAAAAAACAGACATACAGCTTTGATTTGAAATTGCTGCTCAACAGTACTTTTAAAGCTTTTTTTCAATTAGATGATTTCTTTTAACTTGTATTAAACATGAAAACAATTAATTAGACTAAATTTGTAACTATTTACATTTAAATAAATGAATTTTAATACATGATCAGTTGTTACATTTCTTCAGTCCTTTCTTCAGTCTCTCCAAAGATTTTTATCTATTAAACCCATGAACTTTCCTTCTTATGTTGTCATAGCAAATATTCTGTTCTTATATCTCCATTTTCCCTGTGCTTGGCATTATTTCATAGAGGTCTTTTCATATTCATTTATTGATTTTTCTTTGTCACTCTTAATTGAATTAAAGCATTGCATTACATATAAGTCCCACAATTTATTCAACCGTTCACCCATTAAGAGACATATTGGCTACTTCCAGTTTTTGGCAACTACAAATACTGATGCTATTAAATTCTTTGAATGGATTATTCTTTTTTGTTTGTTTGTTTCTGTTAACATTTTAAGGCTATATTCCCAACAAATAGAATTATTGCATGAAAGCAATGTGATTTTTTGGGAAAGCTTTACAGCTTATTGCCAGATTGTTTCTGGAAAGATTCTGCAAGTTTACAATTCCAATAACAATGAATAGTCCTAGAACTGAGTTTCATTGCTTTTAATTATTTTTGTCTGTTTCATGAGTGTGAGGTAGTCCCTTAAAGTTACGTCTCTGATGATTTCTAAAGTGGAGTATATTTTATGTGATTATTAACAACTCATGTTTTTTTCTATTGAAAATTATTTGTATCCTTTAACAGCATTATTTACTTGTTGATCAAAAACAACAAAAAAACCCACAATTATTTGAATAAAGGCAAATCATTGAAACATTAAATTGGCTGATGATTGCAAGTTAAGAAGGCTAATTAACACATTGAACCACAGCATCATGATCAGAGAAAGAAGATCTGAGTGGGCTAGAACAAAAACCCAAATCTAATAAGATGCGACTCAATAGTGACAAATTTAAAATTTTACATTGAGGATAAAAACCAACTGCCCAAATGTAGAATAGGTATGATATGGCTAGACTTTAAGCTTATGTGAAAAAGAATTAGGGATTTTAATAGACTCTAATCATCAATATAAATCAATCTTATACATGTCAGAAATCAGTGCAATCTTAAACTGCATTAATTCAAGAAAAGTGAGAGTATCATTGTATTCTGTCTTGGATATGCCTTTGCAACACTGCTATGTTCAGTTCTGGGAACCATGATGAAGAAAAGCCCTCTAGCTACCTGGAAGATAAGAGGACCAGATAGGATTCCATTCAAGAACCAGCTAAAAGAACTGAAATGTTAAACAAAAAGAGAAGACTTAGCTGCAGTGGTAAAGGTAGTGTGGATGGGTGAAACTTATCTTCCAAAGCTTTCTCATGGAAACATTATTCAATTTGTTCTATATTTTTCCCAGAGGGCAGAAATAGGAGTAATAGGTGAAAATTGTAGGGTGACAGATTTCAACTCATTGCCAATGTCAGGGTGTGCCTCTTTGAAGGCACCTCAAGGGTAAGGACAGAGTCTGGGAGATGTAAGGGAGAGGCCTTTTAAGGTTGGGCCTAATCATTCTACTCCTTGTTGGAGATACTTAATGAGTCGTTAAGTAGCTCATTTGAATATGAAAGGGTCAGCTGAGACAATGAACTTGATTTCAGGGCATACAAATACTGGGTGTTTTCCCCAGTCCCTCATTTGCATAGACCAGCAGGAGAATATTTGGGTTTAAAAACAAAAATAAAATTGGGTAACCAAGAACTCCAGAGCTGTTTGGTGATTGTTAGGCAAATGGTCATTGGCCATTTGGCCAGTATGGCCAAACTTGAGGAAATATAAACCTGGTAAATGTGCTCCACATCCAATATGAATTAGGGTGAATTCTTTCATTGAGGGGATCCCAGTCCTGAAAGAGGAGAATTTATCCAAAGGAAAGGTCAAACCTCTTCTCTCTTATTTCCTGTCTGAGAGATGGCAAGCTTCAGAACCAAGGCACCAAAGGGACAAAACTAAGGAGGCATAGACATCACATCCAGTAGTATTCTAAGAAAAGGATACATGTCATTCCAAATGTTGTGGGAGGGCTTCGAGGTGTGTAATGCAGGATTTTTGCATTGCAATATTAGCCTAGGCTAAGGTGTCAATTAACCTGGATGGAATCTTGAGGATGGCATGCACCATGGGGCAGGTGCCAACTGGCAGTTGGTCTGAGACTATAAAAGCCCCTGCAAACCCAAGCCTGAGTCTGTTTTCCCCTGACTTCACCCAGATCACCTACTTACCCCTGACCTTCCCCCTGGGGTCCCGGGTCGTGAAGGGTGGTAAAAGATGGTGAAGGGTGGTGGAATCATGGTTAGGAAAATAGGATAGCCTAGTTATTAGGACCTTCTTCAAGAGTAACCCAACAACATCTATTTCAACTGATTAGCTACAGTATCAAATTAATTACTAACCAGAGACCATTTAGCTCTGGCCGAGGGCAGCCAGCCCTCAGCCTGCCAAGACCTTCTTAGGACCTTAGCCAGCACCAGTCAGCTGATCATAACAACTTAGTAACACCAAAGCCCTCTTACTTTGGCTATTCCTTCCCCGGTTTCAATAAATCCCTAAGCCTTTAATGAGAGAATCTTGTGATTATTCCTATACCACCAAGGCTAAGGAGATTAGGGAAGAGGAGAGAATACTGAGCAGTTTGAGGTTGAACAAAACCTCCATTGCTGAGGCAGGAAGTTCAAGTCCCAACTTCCTGCTGGTCTGCCATCATCCAATAAGAGGCAATTACCACAGCAGGGAGGGGCTGCCCACCAGACATCTTAAAGGAGTGTAATAGCTAGCAGTGAAGATTCACTGGGCACTTAGCTTCTAGGGTTTGAATTTATACCTATACCAAGTTCATTCCCAGCTGAGGTTGCTCAACCTTGATAACATCCAACCCCAGTCTCCTGCTAGACTAGTTACTGGTTCCAAGGCCCCTAGTAGTGAGTTTACCACCTGCATAACAGGTGAAACCAGGTCTGGAACAGGTTACCCTTTGCAAGAATACAAGATACCAAAACTTAGTTTAAAAATAAACAGAGAAATTTATTAATTTGGAAGTCATGTTGAAAGGCTGGGAGATAGTGTGCAGTTGTAGCACAGTTGTTGCATCTCCCCGAAGAGATGGGGTTTGGGTTTTTATACCATTTTGACAATAGGGGTTACAGGATGAGAAAGGGGGGGTGGGGTGAATCAGGAATGAGGTAATTCATTAAGGTTGGGGATATAAGAGATGATCAGTGGAATTCAAAGGATGATTAGATTAGGTACCATGGATGCTTATGAGAGTGGAATGGGGAGGTGCATATCTATGTTAATTGAAGAACTAGGGGAAAGTCCAAAGGGGGGAGATGCATGATCCTAGAAAGGAATTTCTTATGTCCCTATTGACCTAGAACACTTCTGGGGTTTGGAATGTCCAGAGGGAAAATTGTACTCCCATATCACAAAGAGTGAAGGCCCAATTCTATAGAAAAAACCATTTCCAAACCATAGGGTACTTAGAGTTGTTAAATTATCCTTAGTCACATGAGTAACATGCTTCACTGAAGTTGTATTTTTTTAATCCTTACCTTCTATCTTAGAATCAATACTAAGTATTGGTTTCAAGGCAGAAGAGTGGTAAGAGTTAGGCAATGGGGGTTAAATGACTTGCCTAAGGTCACATAGCTAAGGAGTATCTGAGGCCAGATTTAAACCGATGACCTCCTGTCTCTAGACCTGACTCTCAATCCACTGATCCACTTAGCTGTCCCCTACCATTATATTTTAAATGTATGCCAATTATTCCCTACAGGGCCATGTATATTTCTGTAAGTATCAAGATTATGGAATAAATGCTTTCTAAATACTATGGAAGGACCTCATTTTACATGACCAATATGTTCCAAGATCTTTCCCATAAATTAAAAATCCCACATCATAACAAAACTTTTTATTTAATAAGTATTTCTTATATGAACATGCCTAGGTACTTTATGACTTTTCTTAGAGTCATCAGAGCTACCAGAATCACTATTCTTATACTTTGGGGCCATTATTAATAACTAAATAGCATTAACGAAGCAGGGAAGCACTCCTCTGATGTCGACACAACTGATTAAAAATGAGAATTCTAGACCAGGAATGGTCCTAGAGCTAATATTTATGTGAGGACTCACACTAACATTTTTTAGATTGAGAGGGAGTGTGCATGGTTGAACTACTGTGAGATTTTTAAGCAGTTTGGGAAAATGGCACATAATTAAAATTTTTATTTCATGTATTTTTCTGCCTTTATTTTTTTTCAGTTGCCAGGTGTGTATACATGAATTCATATGTGTTAAGTTGGTGTAAAATAAGTTCCTACACTATTCTTGCGATGCTCTTTGATTAAATACTTTTTCTGTGAGCTAATCAGTGAATCAGTTAGTAGGGCTAATTGTTAATAAGACATACACTGGTGGGGACTCATGATCTATAATGGTGGAAGTAACCATGTTCAGAATTACTTCTAGAACCTTAGGTGGCAGCCACCATCTGGTGACCCAGCATATGAGTTCAAGTTTGAGTTTGGGAGCTTATCTCAGAGGTGGTATTGCATGAGGAAAAAATTACCTAAAGAGTAGAAGTGGAAATTAAAGTAGAATAGGTTTTTCTTCAGGGGGAACGCTTCAAAAAGAAGCAGTTTGACTTGTTGGGGTTGCCATAGAAGAGATTTTTGTTCAAATATAGGTTGAATTATATGGTATTTGAGGTCACTTCCAACACTGAAATTCTGTAGTTTTATAACATAGAATGCCTAGCCTCTAGTATTCAACTCTAAAGGGGACTGCCTGTTAGTATTTTTATAGTTTCATTTGCTACTTAATAAAGATCTGTTGTTTTATGACATCAATATTAAACTCTCATCAATATTATTAAAAATATATGTGCACATTACATTTGGACGAATTTTCATTCTTCTCTTTCATCACTGTTATGTTGTCCAAAATGTAAATATCCTGTGAGGACATCCCTCTGCCCTAGGGATGGGAATAGGAAGTAAGCTAATCTGGTACAATTCAAATAATCAGTGATATCCTAGACTTGATATTAAAGTTTCAATGTTTTTGCTGCCCATTCTGGTGTATATTCTGTGTGTGTGTGTGTGTGTGTGTGTGTGTGTGTATTTAGGTTAGGGGAACAGGCACCTTAGTAACAATATAGCATACAACCAAGCCTGACACATTCAGTGAATACTCAGCAATCATAAAATGATGATACAAGGAAATAAATCTTAAGACCAAATAAATCAGGCAGGAGTTGCAGAAGATCAGGGTTTCTAAATCTTTTATGCATCATGGACCCTCTTTGGAAATCTGGTGAAACTTATGAATCCTTTATCTGAATATTATTTTTAATGCATGAAAAAAATTAAACAGGAAATCCATCATATTGAAATTTAGTTCTCTCTCTACACACACATATGTGTGTATATTTATATCTTTCCCTATCTAGAAAAAGAGAAATCCATATCTCTACATATGTGTATATAATGTGTTGTTTGTATTGTGTAAATATGTGTGTATGTTTATGTGTGTGCATTTCAATGAGCTCCCTGGATTGGATCATCTCTGATGTCATTTCCAACTCTAAGATTCTGTGAAATTCTTAACTACTGTACTTATATTTATACTTGTGAAATTAGCCCTGAAGAGCAATTATAGATGTCCCTAAGGGGGTACTTAGCATCTTTTTAGAGATTCATGGCTTCCTCCCAGGAATCCCCAAAATAGAGGGGCTTAATGTGCATTATCCCTTTAAGGATGCCATCTGGGTTGAAGACCAAGCCAATGCAGAGGAAGGAGCTGTTCATTGAAGAGGTACTGTTGGCTGCATTATAGTGAGGATTTTTTTCCATTTCTATTTCCCAGTGCTTAAAGCTTTGTTTATCCTTCAGAATACTGTAAAATACAACAAGGAATATCCTAGTCAAAATCCACTGATTTTTCTCAATATTTGGTCTAGCTTCTGCTCCCCACCCCATCCTCAGCCCTGAGGGAATCTTCCATAGTAACTTCAGACTTAGGAAGACCTCAATTAAAGTCTCATCTCTGACATATGATTGTGATATTGGGTATGTCACATAGTCATCTCTAGGCAACTCTCTAAGATTAGAATTTGTATTGGAGATACAGATCAATTTTGGGAGAGAGAGGACCCTTTGCATTTTCCTAAAAATTGTGAAATTCCAGGTTGAATCCCTATGGCATCTTTCAAAAATGTAAAATTCTGACTCAAGACCTTGCTTAATGTTTTAATTAATAATTGTCCCTTTTTTTCAGAAACTGTTAAGCTACATGGATTTGCTAGGGACAAGCCACTACAAAATGGAATATTGCAATAATTTGTATCTCTGTCATATCATGTTGTTGCCATCTCATACCAGGGAACGAGACTGATATTTGATTGATTTTTAAAAAATGGAACTCTGTATGGTCACCTAAATTATTTCTATATTTTTTCATCCTTTTTTTCCCCTAATGAAATTCAAATGTGAAAAATAAATTATAAAGAAAGTAGAAGAGCAACTCATCTCAAACATTCGGAAGCAGGAGGAAAATAGCCCTTCCCTGAGACCTTGACAATATCAGTCTGTCTTCATTTATGCATCCAATTGGCATTTTTAAACCTTATCTCTCATCCTGTCTCTATAACCTTTGAGCCCTTGAACTCTCCCAATACAATTACAGGTCAAAGTTTCCTTGACCACATCTGACAAGGTGGTCCAAGTGACATTTTGCCTGGAGGCACTAATGATGACAGAAACCCTTCCCTAGGGCTTAGACCAAAGGTCCTTCATTAGTTGGCTACTACTGTTTTGTTAATCTAATGAATGGTTCCTTAGGAAATAACAGAGTAAGGGCTTATTAATGGTGAAGGCTTCATCTATTATAAAGTCCTTTGCCCTTAAAGAAGGTCACGGAATGATGGAATAGAGGAGGAAGTCTTACTTTAAGCCCATCCATCTGCTTTAATTAATCACCATGCCAAGTAAAACTGTCAGAAAAAATGTCCATGTTTTCTTTGGCTTCACAAGAAGAAAGTGTTGCTGAAATGCCCCTTAGCATGCACTGCCCATCAGAAAGTATGGAAAATATATAGGATTTTTATCTGAGGGAGGGGATCTCCTAAATAAAAAGGAAATTTTAATGATATATAAGTCAACCAAAAAATCCCACCCAGTTTTACTAAAATCAGTCAGAGGAGCCAAAAGAGCCTATGTAAAAATACCTAGTCTTATGTTCTCTTTTTCTTATGTGTGTGTGTGTGTGTGTGTGTGTGTGTGTGTGTTTAATTGTATCCAACTCTTCATACTCCATTTGAGGTTTTCTTGGCAAAGACTGGAGACGTTTGCCATTTCTTTCTGTAGTTAATTTGACAGATAAGAATACTGGGGCAAACAGGGTCAAGTGACTTGCCCAGGGGCACACAACTAGGAAGTATTTGAAGCTAGATTTGAACTTAGAAAGATGAGTCTTCCTTCTTTCCTACAGGCCTTGCGCTCTATCAGCTGTGCCACCTAGCTACCTCTCTGTGTTCTTCTAAAACTTCTTTTCTGTTCTAGTATTAGAGTCACAAAGAAAAGAGATACAGATGTTCTTTACTCCCTGTGGGAGTTCCTTTAGCTGTTATTGAATCTGAGGCATTCAGACGAGACAGAAATATGGCAGGTTCTGGAGTCAAAGGAGGTAGATTCGAACGCCCCCTGTGAAGCTTGGACAAGTCACAACCTCCTGGACCTCAGTTTCCTCATCTGAAATAAGAAAGGATTAGGCTAAATGACTTCCAAGGTCTCTCCTCATTCTATATTTATGATTGATTAGATATAAAAATTATTTTTTATCTTAAGAGATATGGCTTAGAATCAGATATGAAGTCTTTTTTTTAAACTCTACCTTCTGTCTTAGGACAATATAAGTATTGGTTCCAACACAGTAGAACAATAAGGGCTAGACATTTGGGGTGACATAGCTGGGAAGTGTCTCAGGACAGATTTGAATGCAGGACCTTATGTCTCCAGATCTGACACTTGAACCACTGAGCCATCTAACTACTACTGGAAATGAAGTCTTAAGAGACAGTACTAGATTTAAACCCTAGTGTCTCTAAAACATTTAATACCATCTCCTGGAAGGGTCGTCAAAAGTCTTTTTTTTTTAATACATTTTATTTTTCCCCAATTACATGTAATGACAATTTTTAACATTCATTTTTAAAATGTTGATTCTCAAATTCTCTGCCTCTTTGCCTCCTCTCCCACTCTCACTGAGATAGCAAGCAGCCCAATACAGATTTTACATATGTATTCATGTAAAATATTTTTCCATATTAGTCCTTCAAAAGTTTTTTTGATCCTTAAATATAATCTATAGATTTCTCCCAGCAGAATGGGTGGATGAGAACAATTTTGTACCACAAAGGCAGCTGAAGGAGATGCCAGATGACATGGAGCCCTTAAAGCTTGGTCAAACAATAAAGACAACAAGGCAATCTGCTGTGTTCCTGGCCATGGCCAGGTGTCTTGACTTTGGTCCTCCCACTGGTCTTTGATGACTCCAGAGAGAGTGAGGCTGACAACTTTGAGCAATTCTGCCTCACTTAAATCCAAATTGCAAGAAAGGCAAGGTATCACTCTTGGGATGCCATTAGTTCTCCTCAAAAGTTGAGATACAATAACAATAATCTACAGTAACTGACACAAAAACTTCACAAGAATCATTCCTACTTTCATAGTCATAGACCTGCATTTAATCATCATTCATGGGATTATAGGGATCCGCAAAGTGGTATACTGGTACTGGCTCTCTGGGGGTGGGGGGAGGGGGAGAGTGCTAATTTGCAACATACTTCAAAGTTTAATCTGCACTATTACATTGTCTTTATCATTTTTCAAGTCTAGATAAGTCAACGAAGCAATAAGTCAAGCCCTGATTTATAGTTTCTTTTTCTGATTTCTGAAGTGCATATGCTCACACTGAAACTGTCAGTTCAAGTTGGCTCCAGAATCCTTGTTTGAAAGGACTTTGAGATCATTTAATGTAAGACTTCTTAACTTTGGGTCCATGAACTTGGTTTTTTAAATCTTTTTTTTATATTTGTAGTTCAACACAATTAGTTGATCATTATGTATTTTATTTTATACAGTAGAAAACAGTCTGAGAAGGGGTCCAGGACAAAAACAAATGTAAAGAACCCTTGACTTAATCTATTTCCATCTTTTTATAGATGCAGAAACTGAAGTCCAGGAAAGTAACATGATTCCAGCACTTACAACACAATGACTACTGTAATATGTCTCTAGAGGGTATCTGATAAACGTCTATTAATTGAATTGAGTTGTCCAAGAGCATAACAGGTAGTAACTGGGACTGGAACCCAGGCCCTCTGACTCTGATGCCATGGTTCCATTGTTCTTTGCACTAAATCTTGTTTCCTGAAGAAGGCATCATTCGTTGAATGATGCTAAATGAAAAACTATGAGCCTATTGAAATGAACAGTATTCCAAAGAAGTACCTAGCCATCCTGTTTATTCTACACACAGAAAAATCAAGGACTAGAGTTATTAGGTGATTCACCCCAAGTCATCAAGCTAATTAGAAGCAGAACCAGGACTAGAACACAGGTCTTCTGGCTCTCAGACAAGCATTTTTGTCTCTAGTAAGTCATTCTGCCCCAACTTTGAATCTCTGACATTTTTGTTTTCAAGGCAAAGCATCGAGATTGCTCCTTGGTTTAGTAACTGGTGTCTTTTCAGGCCTGAGAAAATATTGCATCATTCTCTTTTAGACATATCTGGCCTTGTCATCTCTTCTACCCAGATAAGGTCTCTGAAAGCAAGAAATCTATATTTCAATCTTTTTATCTGCACTACTTGACTGTCCACAGGCAGACAGACAAACAATGAGTTGTTTTAATTTTGCTACAATCTGCCACATGCATCCACATAAGAGAAATAGCTATTTGTTGCTGTCATTGATTCACTTCACTTTGTTACTCTTCTTTGTCAAGAAGAGGGAAATGGGGAGCGCTTAACTGTGGTTTTTGCCCAGAGCAGTGACTAACCTAGACATGTCTAAGCCATAATCAATCACCAGGACATCCGAGAATCTTGTCATTGTTCTTTAGGGAATACCATGACCTGAGCCTTGTCTCAACAGCTGTGTACTGATACGTCCTACAGTCTACATGGTTGTAATGAGAGAGGGAAGGGAAGAAGTAGAAAGAGTCATGGTCACAAATGTATGAATTTCATTAAACCTTTTTATTTTTCATTGACACATTTATTAATAATTTAACTGGTTTGGTGGATAGAAAGCTGACTTCAGAGCCAGGAAGATGGGGGTTCAGATCATGCTTCTTGACCCATAATGGCTGTGTGGTCTTGGTTACTTAACCTCTTACTGTTCTAGACAATTTTCTAAAACTATAAGTTACAGAGAAGATGCTGACCTAAATTGGCAAAGGGAGTTCCCTCACCTGGGTGTTCCCTTTACTAATGAAGTAACATCTTCTTTCCCTAGACCTATTCCTAATACTCACATGAGTATTTCCCAGGCATGTGAAGACTATCTCCTGCAGAATGGGTAAAAGAGAACAATTAGTGGCCATGGAGGTGGCTGAAGCAGTCACTGTGGAGTGCTTAGAGCCTGGTCAGACATCAAAGACTCCAAGGTTCATCCATTGCTTCCAAGACCATCACAAATCACCTTGTCTTTTGTCCTGCCACTGGACTTCAATGATTCTGGAAGAAAGAGTAAGACTGACAACTTGGTGCAATTCTACTTTACTTAAATCTAATTCACTTGGAAGTTGTGTCATCACCTGTGATATCATTTATACTCTGAAAACAGAGGACAAACAACAACAAGCATTAATATCAAATAAATTATACAACCCTAGGTACAGAGCTGAGAGGAGATTCAGATGCTGTCCAGTCTAACTCCTCTCATTTTACAGATGAAGAAACTGAAGCCAAGGGAGAATAAGTACCTTGCTCATGGTCACACTGAAAATAAGCATTGGAAGTGATATTTGAATCAACAATAGGTCCTCTGATTCCAGAGCCATTGGGTTTTCTGCTACACCAAAAGGGATAATATGCTTGCCAGTAGTATTTGCCAATATTATATCATGATAGAGGTACATGGCAGAGTCCAAATTAGAGGAATTCCCTACAGATTGTAAAGTACTCCCATTCTTTAATATCATTGTGCTATTTGCATCAAACCCCAAATAATGTAGAACTTTTAACTGATTTTCTTATTACTCAAAAGAGCATAATAACAATCCACACAAGAAAAACCAAGTGGATGATGAATTGTTATTATCTGTGACAGATGAGGAATTTAGAATAAGTTAAGAGATGATTATAATCTTAAATTTTTAGAGAAATACTCATGTTGATGAGATCATAAATCCATTGGCAAATTATGACATAAATTTATTAAGAACATTTAGAAAAAAGGAGAAAAAACTAGAGTAGAGGGATGAAAAAAGAGTTCATGTTTTTATAGTACTATAAGACTTACAAGGTGCTTCATCACAACAACCCCATGAAGTATATAAGAAAAAAATCATTGTCCCCATTTGAGAAATTAGGAAAGTGTCACAGTGGCAGAAATGGCATGTGAGCCAAATAATATGATTACCAATCCAATGCTCCTTTCTGTAATACCATGCTGCAAGAGTATCAGATTGGGAGTCGAGACCCCAGTTCCTACTCCTGTCTCTATATGAACTAGATAAATGAATTCAAGAAAAATTATTCCTTTCTCTAGGATTCAGTTTATTCTTAGTTCAAGTAAGGGGTTTGGGATTGAGTGAAGCCTTTCTGGATCTAAAACTATATGGACCTGTAACACCTGGTTGTTTGGGGGAAGGAGAGGGTGACATTCACTGGAAATTTTCAATTGAATATGATAATGTGGACCTCATTGACCAGTGATTTGCTGGAGTACAAGGTATCCCCTTGCTCATCTTCAGCTCTGTGCACTGGGCATAGTACCTTGATGATAGAAGGGATTTTAGAAATTATGTTCTAGATAAGGAAGGCTTTCTGTCTTATCTTTGTTGTTTGGTCATTTTTCAAATATGTCCTACTCTTCTTCATGATCCCATTTAGGGTTTCTTAGCAAGGGTATTGGAATGGTTTGCCATTACCTTCTCCAGCTCATTTTGAGGATGAGGAAACTGTGGCAAATAGGGTTGAATGACTTGTCCCGGCTTGCATGGCTAGTAAGCATCTAAGGCCACATTTGAACTCAAGTCTTCCTGACTCCGGACTCAGTGTTTTATTCACTTCGCCCCTTAGCTGCCTCTCCTGCCTTCTCTAGTGGACAGGCAAGAGCAACTCAAAAGACCTTGTAACAGTCTATCAGTGCAAGTAGATGCCTAATTCATGTGGGCTAAATATAGCTCATTAATACTAGATGATGAGCCTATGTTGGGGTGGGGAAAGTTTTTATTCCTTTGATGGGTTCCAGAGGCTGCTTGGGCAACCATTAAGTACTGAAGTCATTTACTAACTCTGATTTATTATACCCATCCCTGAGCCCAGCATTCAGACCCACAGAACTATCTAACCCTTTGTTTCCCCTATGAATCTGGGTGGCCAAAACATCCTTATGAAGTTTTAAAGCTTTTAACGATTAAACTATATTAACTGAGGTTGTAGCTATGATGGAAACAATATGTAAATGGAACTTTATGATGAACTCAATTGAAGTTTCTGGGCGATTAGGGCATTATTCCTTCAGCGTAACTACCATCAATCATGACTCTCGGGCCCTCTCTTTGCAAATTTGTAGGGATTATACTAAGTTCCACCAAATTTTGGTTAAATAAACTACATTTTTGATGTGGCCCCATGAAAATGGCACCAGATGGAAAGAACAAGGTGTTCCAGCATTTGATTGGCTTTTCCATTTGAACATTCCCTTATTAGGGGTTAGAACAGCTAGAATTTTCTGTTAGCCTTCAAATTACGCAATATGCAGCATAATATAATGACATCAATTCAGTCTTTCAGCTCCTTAAAAAGGCTTTCCTTTTTCTTCTTTCTTTCCTTTCTTTCCTTTCTCACATCAGTCTTTTCTATAACTTCAGTCTCCTGGATACCTTTTCTTTGTTTGTTTTAACCATTACCTGTGTTTTAGTACCAGTTCTAAGACAGAAGAACCTCAAGGGTCAGACATTTGAGGTTAATAGCTAGGAAGTGTCTGAGGTCACATTTGAACCCAGGACTTTCTGATTCCAAGTCTGGAACTCTATCTACCATGCCTATTTGCCCCAGTCTTGTGGATTTTTGTCATCCATAAGGCCAGCTTCTTAAAACATCTTCAAATAAGAAGCTGAATTTCCATGTGATAATGCTTTCTGACTATGAACAATTAATTTTCTTCCTATAATTTGGATGAGGTTAGATTCTGTCAGACATTCGGTACAATTTAACTCTGTGTTGATGGTAATTGTTTTTATTTTTCACAGGAAAGACTATATGTTCATACAGGGGTGGGATATTTTCAACCTTAATAACTTCTCTTTCATTGGCACTTATTAATTAACTCAGTTAATACCTACAACCTCAGACAGAATTGAAGAACAAAGTAATTTGTCCACGGTCACACAACCAAGTATCTATCAGAGGGAAGCCTTGAACTTGGATTTTTCTGATTCCGATGTTAACTTTCTTACTCTACATCATTTTTCTGGCTTCTCTCTAAGATTATATAAGTTGTAGGACAAATGTGGTGGTATGCATTGGTACAAGGAGTTTTCTGATTGGGAGTTCCCCCAAACAATGAAATCCCAGGGTTGGTCCAAAAAAGCTCCAAACACACAATGTCAGTGACTGAATGTCATTGGACAATGAAGGAGGCTTTTATGAAGACCCTCAACTTATAGCTATGAGAGCACTGATTAAAAATTCCTCTGGCCAGAGATGGACAGAAGCAGGGGCACGCCTGATGAGTTTCAAGGACTTAAAGTGGAACACGAGATCTGACTTGCCTGGGATACTGACAGTTCTTCCACAAAGTGCTGCTATTTATAGACATAAGCATCTGTCTAATTTTAGACATGTCTGTCTAATTTTAAATAATAAGGCCTTTAGGCATTGACTGTGACTAATTGTATGTTTTGACGAGTACTTAGCGCATGGCTGGCGCTCAATAAATGTTAAATAATTGAACATACTAACAATAATTGTATTTGTAAGCACGCTGAGTAAGGACTGTTCCTAAATATGTTTCGTTACAGAGCCCAGTGAGCTGTTGGCAAGCAAACAATGTAAAATGATGATAATACCAAATGGCCCCCTTTTTTTGAGAACAAAATTCAATGAAATCCAGACTGACTTTATGGTTTCATCAGTTGTAATTAAACTCTTGAGTTGAGTTTTTTGCCTTGAGTGACAGCATGGTACGGTGCAACCACCCTGAGCTTAGCACACAGGTAGGCACTTAGCAAATGCTAGTTGACTCCCGTGGTCTCAGTTTGGTCATCTGAAAGATGAGGGGATTGGTACAGATGATGCAAGCATATGTGCATGTACATATGTGTGCACATAGGTGTGTATATTAAATTTAAATATATATATGAGTTTTATTTATTTATTTTAAAACCCTTACCTTCTGTCTTAGAATCAATACCAAGTAATGGTTCCAAGGCAGAAGACTGGGAAGGGCTAGGCAATGGGAGTTAAGTGACTTGCTACCTAGCTGTCCCTATACATGAGTTTTAATCCATATGTACATATATTACTTATACCCATGTGTGTATAACTGGAAAATTCCTCTTATCACAACCAGGTATCTGGAGGATAGCTAGGAAGTATATGAGGCCAAATTTGAACCCAGAACCTTCTATCTGCAGACCTGGATTTCTATCCACTGTGCCACCTAGCTCTCTTCTTATACATTTCTGATTCTCACCCTTCCATTCCCATAGCCATCGACCCCATGGATCAAGACATACTGTTTGCCTTGAGACACAGGCAAACCTTATAAAGACATTAGAAACACTGAAAAAAGAATGGAAAAGGTTTTCTCTCTAGAGTTTCTGATGTTACAACAGAAGTCCACTTCTTCATTACATGGATAGAAAAATTCTTTCTTTTCTACACCCATTTATTTCAATACTAGACCAGGTTACCAGATCAGAAATATGTGTAAACAGTCACAGAGTTCTCTCCTTTTAGGTAGGCAGGACAAAGAGCATACTCACTTGGTGATAGATTGATAGCACCATTTCCTCATACAAAGAATATCTAGTAGAATTATCAAGTATAAAGGATTCAACTAGCATTAAGTAACTCCTGGGAAAAAACTAATAACATTTGAAAACTATTTCATTACATTTTAAGATAATTAAAGTATGCAATTATATACTTAAACATGGGCACTATGTTAATATAAGCCCAATCTTTTAACTTGAAAATATTTTTTGGTTGCTATAGATTATTACATTAATCTCTTCCCTAAACCCAGAAGCTGACTAATTCTGTTTTTCATTCTTTTTATTTTTATTTTTTTTTAATTTTTCTGTCTTAGAATCAGTACTGGGTATTGATTCTAAGGCAAAAGAGTGGTAAGGACTAGGCAATGGGATTAAATGACTTGCCAAGGGTCAGCTAGGAAGTGTCTGAAGCCAGATTTGAATCCAGGACCTCACATATCTGGGCCTGGCTCTCAATCCATGCCACCCAGCTGCCCCCCATGCTTTTTAAAAAAATTTATTTGTTTGTGTGTAACATTAAACTACCTAACAAATTCCTTCCCTTGCTCTCCTCCCCCCATTAGAGAAGGCATGATTTGACAAAAAGATATATATGTATATAAAACTTTATTTTCCTCATTTCTATTTATTGGTTTTCTCTCTAGAGATGGATGCACACAAGTCATTCTTCAAATAACATTTCAATATTTCTGTTGCCATGTATAATGTTCCCTTGTTCTTCTCATTTCACTCTTCATAACCATGTGGATCTTTCCATGTTTTTCCAAAATTAACCTCTTCATCATTCCTTATGGCACAGTAACATTCCACCGTGATTTTATGCCACAGATTTTAGCCATTCCCCATTGGATGGGCATTCCTTCAATTTCTAATTCTTTCCCATCACAAAGAGAGCTGCTATAATATTTTAGAACATACAGGTTCTTTTCCTTTTTCCTCCATCATTTTAGGAAATAAACCTAATAATGGTATTGCTGGGCCAAAAGCTATATATAATTTTATAATTCTTTGAACATAAATCCAGATTGCTCTCCAGAATAGTTGGATCAGTTCTACCAATAGTGTATCGTTGCCCCCATTTTCCCCTCATCCCCTACAACATTTGTTATTTTGCTTTTTCATCCTTTTAGACAATCTGATAGATGTGAGAAGATATCTCAAAATTGTCTTTATTTGCATTTCTTTAATCAATAATAATATGGAGCATTTTTTCATATTGTTATATAGAGCTTTGATTTCTTCATCAAAAACTGTCAGTTTCTTTTGACTACTTATCAATTGGGGAATGGCTCATATTTTTGTTCATTTATCAAAATCCCATATATATCTTAGATATGAAATCTCTATCTGAGAAACTATCTATACAATTTTTCCCCAACTTACTGCTTTCCTCCTTTTTAAAAAACCTTTCCCTTTGTCTTAGAATTAACAGTATTAGTTCCAAGGCAGAAGAGCAGTAAGGGCTAGACTGTGGAAGTTAAGGGTCACATCTCTAGGAAGTACCTGTGACCAGATTTGTATCCAGGACCTCTCATCTTTAGATGTGACTCTCCATCCATCCACTGAACCACCTGGCTGCTTCTTACTGCTTTTCTTCTATTCTTGGCTGCATTAGTTTTATTTGTACAAAACCTTTTCAATTTAATGTATTAAAAATTATCCATTTTACATTTCACAATGCCTTCTGCCTCTTATTTATTCACAAATTGTTCTCCTATCCATAAACCTGATAGGTAATATATTCCCTGTTCTTCTAATTCACTTATGATATCTCCCTTTATGCAGAGGTCATGTACCCATTTTGATCTCATCTTGGTAAATGGTGTAAGGTATTTGTCTTTCTTGATATGAACTTAGTTAAATGGCTTCATCTGATTAGAAACTGAATATCTGTTGAATTCCACACATATTTGTACTAAGCCATGGGGGAGACATGAAGTTTAATTAATATACTGATCCTTTCCTTATATAGTTTAAGTCTAATATGGTGATAGGAATCACAGGTATCAGAAAGAGAACTTAAGAGTTATCTAATCCAACCTAACCTTTATCTAAAGCATAAATCCTATCTACAATCCCCTTGTTGGCATGCTGACAGATAGTCATCTAGACCTTGTTTGAAAACCTCCAAAAGTAGGGAAGTGGCTGCCTTCCAAGGCAATTAATTTTTTTGACAGCAATATTTATTAGGAAGTATTCCTATATTGTGGCAAAATTAGATTCCCTTTAATTTGCTTCTGGTTTTGCTCTTTGGGGCCAAGGAGAACACACCTAAACCCTCTTGCATGTAACAATCCTTCAGAATCTTAAAGACAGCTATCCTTCCTTCTTTCTCTCCCAAATATTTTCTTCTCTAAGCTAAACATTGCTAGTTTTTTAAAAATTTATCCTAAATATAACTTGCTTTGAATTTCTTCACTATCTTGGTTACCTCCTTTTGAAAATATTGAAGCTTGTTAATTTCCTTCCTAAAATGTGGCTCTCAGAACCCCAACCAGATGTAACATTCCAGCTGTGGATCCTGGCAATGGTAGAGTATAGGGAGATAATCTCCAGTCATGGTCTGGATGTTCTGTTTCTATTAATGTAACCTAAATAAGGTCTTGGGAAACCTGAATACACTCTTGACTGACTCATATTGGGTTTACCATGCAGTAAAACCAACCCCCTGGCTTGCTTCAGGTCTATTTTATATAAACTGTTGCCTAGCTCTATGTTGCCCCACCTCCAGAAAACTCATAGTTCAGCATGTCAAATTTCTTGATTCTTAAAAGGCCACTGAAACTGTCTGATTCATTTTTGTTGTTCACTTGTCTTAGTCATGTCTAATTCTTCATGGCCCCTTTTGGGGTTTTCTTGGTAAAGATATTGGAATGGTTTGCCATTTCCTTCTCTAGCTTATTTACATATGAGGAAACTGAGGCAAGCAGGGTTAAGTAATTTGACCAGGGTCACAGAGCTAGGAAGAGTCTGTGGCTGGATTTGAACTCAGGTCTTCTTGACTCCAGACTCAGAGCTCTAATCACTGTGCCACCCAGATGCCTTGAGCCTCTTTAAGTACCTCTTTAAGTAAGATGAGGATGGATAGAATGTTTTTCTTCAAAGTACTTCTTTAGAACTGTGAGAAAGACACAAAGAGGCTGCCTACCCATTTAATGGACAGGAACTCAAGAAAAGGAAAATGTGAGAGATGGGGAGGGACATTAATCAAAGCATTTCTACTGATAACTGGGAGCACTTGCTCAGACCACTTAAAAATACTGTGGCATATCCAGTGTTAGTAACACTGACACCATTGCATGATCCATGGTATTATCGGTATGTCCATGCTTGGAACATAAAAGCCAATGGAGCAGTGGCATACTGTGGTTTAAACAATCCACATGTGCTTACATGCTGCCTTCTTTAAGTCTATAGAAAGGTGATGTGTCACTATATCAATTATTCAACAAAGGAGTGCAATTTATGAATTGCCTACCAGATATTATTCTTCTTGAACTTTTAGTCCAGTAGCAACCTAGATTCTATTCTCACACATGCCTTTTGATGGCTTTCCAAAAGACTTTAGTGTATCCCCCCAGCTAACCTACCGTCTTCAGCATCTAGACATATTGACCACTCTTAATTCCTAATAAGCGTGATGGTGGAGCTAAGAAGTCCAACTATACCCATTACCTCTACCCACTGACATTGTCTAAGGGGACCAAATGGAATACTTTTCTCTCTTTTACAACTCTGAGAATGGTTAGAGGGATTCTTGAGTCACATGTACTTGGAGCTATTAGATTATGAATAAAGGGAAATGTCTTTGGACTTCGTCTCTTGGTCTTGGACTACAAGAGGAAGTGGAGGAAGAGCAGTGGGAGAAAGCAACCTTCTCGATGCTCACCAGGTAATGGGATTCTGAATAGGTGTATGGCTCAGGGACTTCAAATTCTTCTCTCTTATGCCCCAGGTCCTGTCTTTGCTCCAGGATCTGGGGATTTCCCGCAGTGTAGTTTCTGATACTCTTTTTCAATATCTACTTAAGTCCTTGGCTATAGACAGTCAATCAAAGTCAACTAGCTTTTATTAAGTGTACACATTAACCCAACCATTGTGTTAAACACTAGGAACATAAAGAAAATCCCAAAATAAAACAAAATAAAAATCAGTGCCTGTTCTCAAGGAGCTCATAGACTGATGGGGGAGAGAATATTCAAATGACTGTGTACCAACAAATTATATACAAGATAAATTAGGGCTAGTCTCAAAGGGAAATCACTAAACTTAAGATTGGAACAAATTGTCCAATTACACATTAAGACTTTGGACTGACGACTAGATGTTATTTGGGGCAGTTTTTTGTTTCCTTTATTTTATTTTATTTTTTAACTTAAAAGTTCAGTCTAGAATATTTCTTTTTCAGTGCTGCCAACCATATCCATGTATCTCTGGAAGGGGCCAAGACACAAACTTTAGTTAAAGCAACAATTCTTTGCCAACTGGCAGGATTTCCCTTTAGCCAAGCTGCCCCAAGTCTCATAATTTGGGAGACAGGGGTCTTCTAAAGAACAAGCCTCCAAGGTATACAGGGCCAGAACTGCTGAAAATTGATACAATGTTAGTTTCCAGTGGGGGCTTTCCCCCTGAGGGTCTCATTCTACTCCTCATTTTGTGTTACCACACAATGATGTTGGATTGTTGTGTTGTATTTTTGTTATTATTACCGTTGTCATAGACAGACAGAGCTAGTTCGAACTGGAGGGGGAAAAAAGGAAAGAGAAAGGGATTTTTGCAAAAGACAGAATTTTAACTGAGACTTGAAGAAAGTCAGAGGAACCAGAAGGCAGAGTTTGAGGAGGGACAGTGTTCCAGGAATGGGAAAGTCCCAAAGATTGGGGAATGGCTGAACAAGCTGTAGTATATGATTTTAATAGAATATTATTGTGCCATAAGAAATGACAAACAAGATGATCACAAAAAAACCTGAAAAGATTTATATGAAGAGATGCAAAGTGAAGTAAGCAGAACCAGGAGAATGTTGCACACAGTAACAGCAATAATGTATGATGATCAACTGTAAATAACTTAACTATTATTAGCAATGGGAGAATTCAGGACAACTCCAAGAGACTCATGATGAAAAAGGCTATCCACTGCCATAGAAGGAATTGATAGGGTTCGAATGCAGATTGAAGCATACCATTCTTCACTTTCTTTCCTCCATGAATTCTGCTCTAGTGCAAGTAATATCTGTCTTTTTCACAACATGATGAACATAGAAATATGTATTATATGATAATAGTTGTGAAACCTATATTATATTAGCTACCATTTTGGGGAGAGGGAATGGTGGGAGGGAGGGAGAGAGCACAGATCACAAAAATGTCAGAAAACTATTGTTGAAAATCAAATCATCATGTAGTATGGAAAAAAGTTTTTAATAAAGAGAGCATTCTCTAAAAAACAAAAGGCACAAAGAATTGGATATAACTGAACACTAACATTTAGCTTTAAGAGGGGAGCCAGGGGACAATCACAAGAAAAGATACAGAGATAGCAAAGTATAATGAGTACTAACTATGATAGCAGGTAGTTCAATTTGGCTAAAACACAGTTAAGGGAGGTAATGGGGTAAAAAAACAGGGTAGTAACAGAGTGAGGAAGACCCTGAATGACAAACAAAGGTGTTCACTTTATTCTGGAGGCACTGAAGAAATTTGACAAGATCTGGGCAGGAAAGAGCTTTCTGATGGTAGTAACTAGATGATGGCAATGAAGATATTGAGTAACGGGATGGATGAAAGAAATAGGCTAATGGTAGAACTGGCAGAGGTTAGTAATTGATTGGATATAAGAAATGAGAAGAAAAGGACAATCAGACAAAACAACTAGGTTTTGACAATAGTTGTCACTGACAGAAATAACTAAGTCAGATGAATATGAAAATATAAAAAGTATGGAGGAAACATGAAACAAAATACAATTTTGGTTTTCAATATGTTGAATTTGAAATGCTGATGAAATATCTAAGTATAAATGTTCCATAAGCTAAGTCAGAGGTGACCCTTAAGTCATGGGACAGCTAAGTGGTGCAATGGATAGAGAGCCAAAGCCTTAGGAGGACCCAAGTTCAAATGTGACTTCAGATGCTTACTATCTGTGTGACCCTGGGTAAGTCACTCTACCTTGTTTGCCTCAGTTTCCTCATCTGTGAAATGAGCTTGAGAAGGAAATGGCAAACCACTTTGTTATCTTTGCCAAGAAAACCCCAAATGGGGCCATGGCTGAAACAACTGAACAACAACAATGAATTAGACAGCTTGTAAGAAAAAAATGGAGTCAAGAAGAGGCAATGAGTTGAAAAGACCAAACAATAAATAACAACAACCATCAAATGTCTAGGAGAAAGGTCAGAACAAAAGATGGAGATTTGGGAATCATTTGGGCTCACATTTGAAGCTATGAGAGAGAATGAGATTATAAAATATAAGAGCATATATAGAGAAGAAGGCAGAGCCCTGAGGAGCATATTCCATAAGAAGTTGGAAAGAGGAAGAGATTCCAGGGAATGGGACAGAGAAGGAACAAAACAGTTATAAACCTAAGAGGAGAATCAGAAGAGGGTAGCATATTTGAAGGCAAGGGAAAAAAGAATAGTTAGACCATGGGCTATTAACCTGAAAAAAAGTGTTTAATTATAATTATATTTTAATATAATTGATTTTCTTTGTTACCATGTTTATTTTGTTTTATTCATGTTTTTTATAAGAGGAAAACATCCAGCCACTGTGGAAAATTAGGGAGTCAATAATTATACAATTAAAAGATTCCCAAGGAGTAATGAATTTATAGTGGTGATAGAACAGAGAGAAATTAGAAAAATAGGGAGTAACATTAACCCACCACATTCCTCTGCCCTCCTACCAAACCTCAAATTTAGAATTTAGACATGTATTTTGTATGGCAAGTCCTATATACTATCTCATTTTGCCAAGGTAGTTAGCAATCTATGACATTAGTCCAGGTTCATATCTGCAAAGGAAAAGTTGAATGGAATGTCAATCCATGATCCAATAAATTCAAGCAATGAAGGCCAGTCTTGAGATTCAGACACATTTACCTACCTGGTGGTAGGAGAATGAGCACTGGATTTGATGTCAAAGAACCAGAGTCCATATGTTCGTTCTGCTTCTTTCAATTCCCTTACTTTCTCTGGATCCATTTCTTTATCTATCAAATGGGAATGTTGGATTAGATAATCACTACAGTAAAATCCAGTCATGAATGTATTTCTTTTATGATCTTATCTCCAAATTTAAAATGTCCCTTTATTTCAATGGCAGATGATTTTAATTTTATTTATCTCAATAATTGCTCCATCTTTCTATTTCTTTTTATAATGGGAATTCGAGGTCCTTGGTGTCCATTAACATTCTCCTCTGTATATTTAAGCTTCTGCTGAAATGAATGAAAAGCTTTTTGCCAAGTCTTTGCATAATGAACTGTTAAAAATTCAGCTTTTACTCTGCCCTTCCTTACGGCTAATCCTTCTTCTGTTGACTTAAAGGGAGTTAAGGGGGATGGGTGTGCAGAATAAGAAAATTTGTCTATTAAATGCTAAGCCTGCAGGGCAAGATATGTCTTTTAACATGCCTTGTATACTATCTAATACCTTGTTGGTGGTTGGCAAATGATGAATAGCTACAGTTAGGCCCTTATGGGTGTTGAGAAAATTTCTTACTATAGTCAGCCCCCAAAATCTTACAGCTGGTATAACATGTCTGTCCAGAATGGGACAGTCATGCACCATTTTGTGCTCATTAGTTATGGTATTCTCAGATGCAATTTTAGAATAATTACTGTAAGTCACGGCCCAGGACCTTCCCCTCCTTACCCAAGACTCTGGGTTCATTCAGACAGCGTTTTGATTCTGAGGCGATGACCCTAAGAGAGTCTTCATTTTTCTTTTTCTTATTGTCTCCATCTGGGATTGCTCAAAAACTGTCCTAATATGCTTGTGTTTAGGTTTCTCAAAATATGGCTAAGATGGATCCAACCTCCAATTTGAATTCTCAAGGTACTCAACGAATATTGGGTATAGGACAATGGATTCTTTCATTCCCATAGAAAACACATTGGATGTGAAGGACTCCCACAGGCCCATAAACAGATAGAGAATGAACATAAAACACTTGATAAAACATCAGCTCTGGCCCCGATCCTGAAAGTAAATGGAACTTGGGGATGCCATAGGAGCAACCCTTTAACATTTGATGAATCCTTTTTCCCCCCACACAGTTTTCACAAAGTCCCCTATAAGACTTGTCTAATAGTGCCTAGATTTGGAGTTGTTTTGTTTAGCAAGAAATTGAACTACTCTTTGTTGAATGTCCCCACCTTCATTTGGACAGAGCCACTGCTTCTTGATTTCTAATAACAGAGTGTCCATGGACATTCATTTCCCTTCATTGTTGCCTTCAATGAACCTCAGGGACAGATGAGGTCCTTTATATCTATTGGCAGAAAACAGTAAGTAGGGAGTCTTCTAAGACCAGATGTTTAGAAAAGGAAATCAAAAGACTAGGAAATTAAGCTCAAGGAAATTTGCTCTGAGGCAACCTGGGAAAACAAATGTAGTAGCTCCATGTGATTCTGCCACGAATTTCTATTAACTGATGTAGAAATGAGGGGTATGTGGCATGGAAGAAATTAGCCACTGACACAAGTTTCCTCCCTTCCCTCTCCCCACCTGCTCCCAGTACTCAGGTCCATTCTGCTTTTTGCTGATCTATCTTCTGAACAAGAGAGGTCCAAGCAAGAAAAGGAGTCATGGAGCTCTTTGGTGAGCTCACTTTATATATATCACAGGAATGGTGGAGGGAGGGGAGTAGCTTTTCCTATTAAGCTTCAGTCCAAAAATCATCTCGAATTCCCTGTGCTCTCCTAATAAAGTGTCATTATCAATGTCTGCTTCTATGCAAAATGCATCTCGGATGCAAAGAGTCATAAAATCACATCAATTGAGGAAATCATCAAATAGATCAGAAACTCTGTGATCAACCTCTTCTACATTTTTAATGATTATGGAGTCCTGGCTCAAACTTTCCCTCTCCTCTTCAATAAGACTTCTTTATTGTTATTGTTCAGTTGTTTTTCATTTGTGTCTGACTTGTGACCCCATTTGTGTTTTCTTGGCAAAGATACTGAAGCAGTTTGCCATTTCTTTCTGTCTCATTTTATAAATGAGGAAACTAAGGGAAAGAGGACTAAGCAACTTAACCAGGGTCACACAGCTAGGAAGAGTCTGAGGTCAGATTTGAACTCAGGTCTTCCTGACACCAGGCTCTATCCACTGTGCCACTTAGCTGCCCACATTCAATTCACTCATCAAATTCGACTCAACTCACATAACACTCTCAATTCAACTCAAATTCCTTCTTATTAGAATATAAATTTCTCAAGAGCTAGGGCTGATTTTGCCCTGCTTTCTATCTCTAGAACTTTACATAGTGCCTGGCATAGTAAGAGCTTAATAAGTGCTTGTTGGTTGATTGTTTGCTCAAATATCTGTTGCATCTCTAGACAGTATCATATAGCTTAGTGCTTAATTGGTTTCATGTGTGTTATATGTGTGTATGCATATCTAGATAGATAGATAGATGGATGGATGGATGGATAGATAGATAGATAGATAGATAGATAGATAGATAGATAGATAGATCTAGCAAGTGAAAATGTAACTTAGGGGTAAAGGCATGTCTGGTTTTTGATCTTGGAGTCACTGGTAACAGCCCATTATTGTGATTAGTCACTGGAAATTGAATACATTTTGGGTTGATATCCAAGCTTCAGGATTCTGGTACTGAGCTGAAAAATATAATTAGCCAGGAAGACAGGTATCCATATTTTATTTCAGGCCAAATGCCAGTAACTCTGTAATATCAGTATGATAACCTAGATAGCCATTAGAAGAAAAATGAATTTGGCTTTTATTTTGATGTCTACAAGGGTCAAAGCAACATCAGTTCAGCTACAACTGAGAAAGACCTATTCAATAGAGATCTCATGATGGCTATCAAAATGGAAAATAATAGTAATTCAAAACTCCTAAAGGTCTGTCAAGTTGAATGACCAGGAGGGAAGGATTTTCACTACCATTTGGCATGTAACAAGTGAATCAAAATGGCATCAGCAAAGCAAGTGGCAACAATTTCCTAAGCAGAACTTGAATGAGTTAATAGTATTTTATTTAAAAAAAATAAATCATTTGCAAATTTTATTTTTATATCTTCTAAATTATCTATTGTGTCCTCTCTTCTCCCTCTCAGTGAGCCATTCCATATAACAAAGAAATATTTTAAAATAAAAAAGAATAGGAAGAAGAGAACATATGTAACATTCCACACTTGTGGACTATCCCCACCTCTGCCAAGGAATGGGGGAGAAGTGTCTTTTCTTATCTTTTCTTTGGGATCATGCTCATTCTTTATAGTTTGACAACATTCATTTCTGACTACTTTGTGGTTATGATTCTTTCCATTTACATTGTCATACTCATATATATATATATATACATATACATATATATACATAGACTGTTTCCTTTACTTTGCATCAGTTTGTATAAGTCTTTACATTTCCTCTATATTAAGCAACTATCATTTCTTATAGCACAGTAATATTTTATTACATGTGAGTATCACAGTTTTTTTAGCCATTCCCCTACTGATAGACATCTACTTTCAACAACATTTCTAATTTTGGGCTTAGACTTGGAGAATCCTGATCCAGGTGTGTTAGGCTATTTCTATTACCTATAACTTCAAACTTCATCTCCTTTTCTTATTGGTCAAGATAAACAATTCAGGATTATCAATACAATCCAATAGGAGGGAGAAAACTTAAATTGAAGTTCTCAGCCAAATTTTTGATTCTCCCAGCAGAGGTAGTCTTATTCCCTGACAGACATACTATTTAGTTTAGAAAGTCTATCTTCATCTGGCCATGGTGTTGTACTGCCATAAAAGCTACCAGGAAGGCTGGGGTAAGTGGATATTTTGAGCTTGGGAGCTCTGAGCATATGGATCATGTGTCCATTTTAAGTTTGGCGTTAATATGGTGAATTCCTGGGAGTCATATGCAACAAGGTTGCTAAGGCAGGAAGACCTGACCCAGATCTGAAATGTGCAGGTTAATGTTTTTGTGCTGCTGAGAAATAGATAGAGCCTGGGATTGAGTCCTTGCATTTTCAGCCACGGGGGTGGGGGGAGAGAGAGAGAGAGAGAGAGAGAGAGAGAGAGAGAGAGAGAGAGAGAGAGAGAGAGAGAGAGAGAGG